>NC_034198.2:42669725-42678968 GCF_002021735.2 Oncorhynchus kisutch | reverse complement strand
TGGGGAATAGTGTGTCGTCTGGGTCGTAGGCATTTTAAAGTTGACCTTGATTTTCAGTTCATAACTTCTCGATGACATTTTCGACAGTAAAGTTGATCAGCTTGGAGTCTAAGTGAAACGACTATCTGCATTCAGAAACAGTTTCAGGGTGTTGAAATCCCATCTATTTGCTGAAGGATGTTTGTTTATGTTTTTATTTAACCTTTATTTAATTAGGTTATGGAAAACAGTAATTGGAGAGAGAAAAACAGCACACTAGGTTCTAGGTTACCATAAAGCAATGAGACAGTCTTATTACTATGTGTTGTTAACATGTTATTACTATGGGGCGGCAGGGTAGCCTAGTGGTTAGGGCCCCCGAGCTGACAAGGCACAAATCTGTCGTTCTGCCCCTGAACAAGGCAGTTAACCCACTGTTCCTAGGCCATCATTGAAAATAAGAATTTGTTCTTAACTGACTTGCCTAGTAAAATAAACGTAAAATAAATAAAAATAAAAATGTGTTATTAACATGTTATTACTATGTGTTATTAACATGTTATTACTATGTGCTATTACTGTGTTATTAACAGTGTTATTACTATGTGTTATTAACATGTTATTACTGTGTGTTATTAACAGTGTTATTACTGTGTGTTATTAACATGTTATTACTGTGTGTTATTAACAGTGTTATTAACAGTGTTATTACTATGTGTTATTACTATGTGTTATTACTATGTGTTATTAACAGTGTTATTACTATGTGTTATTAACAGTGTTATTACTATGTGCTATTACTATGTGTTATTAACAGTGTTATTAACATGTTATTACTATGTGTTATTAACATGTTATTACTATGTGTTATTAACAGTGTTATTACTATGTGTTATTAACATGGTATTACTGTGTGTTATTAACAGTGTTATTACTATGTGCTATTACTATGTGTTATTAACAGTGTTATTAACAGTGATATTACTATGTGCTATTACTATGTGTTATTAACAGTGTTAATAACACAGAGAGGAGGGAAGAAAGGGGAGACAGAGGAGGGAGGAAAGGGGAGAAAGAGAGGAGGGGGTCAGGGGAGACAGAGTGTTATTAACAGTGTTATTACTATGCGTTATTAACAGTGTTATTACTATGTGTTATTAACAGTGTTATTACTATGTGTTATTAACAGTGTTATTACTATGTGTTATTACTATGTGTTATTAACAGTGTTATTACTATGTGTTATTAACAGTGTTATTACTATGCGTTATTAACATGTTATTACTGTGTGTTATTAACAGTGTTATTACTATGTGCTATTACTATGTGTTATTAACAGTGTTATTAACAGTGTTATTACTATGTGTTATTAACAGTGTTATTAACAGTGTTATTACTATGCGTTATTAACAGTGTTATTACTATGCGTTATTAACATGTTATTACTGTGTGTTATTAACAGTGTTATTACTATGTGTTATTACTGTGTTATTAACAGTGTTATTACTATGCGTTATTAACAGTGTTATTACTATGTGTTATTACTATGTGTTATTAACAGTGTTATTACTATGCGTTATTAACAGTGTAATTAACATATTATTACTATGTGTTATTAACTTGTTATTACTATGTGTTATTAACAGTGTTATTACTATGTGTTATTAACAGTGTTATTACTATGCGTTATTAACAGTGTAATTAACATATTATTACTATGTGTTATTAACTTGTTATTACTATGTGTTATTAACAGTGTTATTACTATGTGTTATTAACAGTGTTATTACTATGTGTTATTAACAGTGTTATTACTGTGTGTTATTAACATGTTATTACTGTGTGTTATTAACAGTGTTATTACTATGTGTTATTACTATGTGTTATTAACAGTGTTATTACTATGTGTTATTAACAGTGTTATTACTATGCGTTATTAACAGTGTAATTAACATATTATTACTATGTGTTATTAACATGTTATTACTATGTGTTATTAACAGTGTTATTACCATGTGTTATTACTATGTGTTATTACTATGTGTTATTACTATGTGTTATTACTATGTGTAATTATCATGTTATTACTATGTGTTATTACTATGTGTTATTACTATGTGTTATTACTATGTGTTATTACTATGTGTAATTATCATGTTATTACTATGCGTTATTAACAGTGTAATTAACATATTATTACTTTGTGTTATTAACATGTTATTACTATGTGTTATTAACAGTGTTATTACTATGTGTTATTAACATGTTATTACTACGTTTATTAACAGTGTTATTACTATGTGCTTGATTACTATGCGTTATTAACAGTGTTATAACATGTTATTACTATGTGTTATTTAACATGTAATTACTGTGTTATTAACATGTTATTACTATATTATTCTAGGTTACCGTCGGAGGGCAGTCAGACAGTGCTGAGCCCGGTGGTGAGCTGTGGTCCATCAGGCATGCTGCTGAGTCGACCTGTGTCCCTCACTCTGCCACACTGTGCCCAGCTTAGATACCCCAACACCCAGACTGGACCCTCACCCTCAAACACAGACACACCAAGGGGCATGGGAGGTGAGCATGAAACCTAGGTCATACACAAACATTGTTGGGTGAAACATGGGAAGAGGGATAGAAGGAGGGGGTCAGGGGAGACAGAGAGGAGGGGGGAAAGGCGAGACAGAGAGGAGGGAGGAAAGGGGAGACAGAGAGGAGGGAGGAAAGGGGAGAAAGAAGAGGAGGGGGGTCAGGGGAGACAGAGAGGATGGAGGAAAGGGGAGACAGAGAGGAGGGAGGAAAGAGGAGAAAGAGAGGAGGGAGGAAAGGGAGACAGAGGAGGGAGGAAAGGGGAGAAAGAGAGGAGGAGGAATGGGGAGACAGAGAGGAGGGAGGAAAGGGGAGACAGAGAGGAGGGAGGAAAGAGAGGAGGAAGGGAGGAAAGGAGGAGACAGAGAGGAGGGAGGAAAGAGAGGAGGGAGGAAGGGGAGACAGAGGAGGGAGGAAAGGGAGACAGAGAGGAGGGAGGAAAGGGAGAAAGAGAGGAGGGAGGAAAGAGAGGAGGGAAGAAAGGGGAGACAGAGAGGAGGGAGGAAAGGGGAGACAGAGAGGAGGGAGGAAAGGGGAGAAAGAGAGGAGGGAGGAAAGAGAGGAGGGAGACAGAGAGGGGGGAGGAAAGGGGAGACAGAGAGGAGGGAGGAAAGGGGAGACAGAGAGGAGGGAGGAAATGGGAGACAGAGAGGAGGGAGGAAAGGGGAGAAAGAGAGGAGGGAGGAAAGGGGAGACAGAGGAGGGAGGAAAGGGGAGAAAGAGAGGAGGGAAGAAAGGGGAGACAGAGGAGGGAGGAAAGGGGAGAAAGAGAGGAGGGAGGAAAGGGGAGACAGAGAGGAGGGAGGAAAGAGTAGAAAGAGAGGAGGGGGTCAGGGGAGACAGAGAGGAGGGAGAAAGGGGAGACAGAGAGGAGGGAGGAAAGGGGAGACAGAGAGGAGGGAGGAAAGGGGAGAAAGAGAGGAGGGAGGAAAGAGAGGAGGGAGGAAAGGGGAGACAGAGAGGAGGGAGGAAAGAGGAGAAAGAGAGGAGGGGGTCAGGGGAGACAGAGAGGAGGGAGGAAAGGGGAGACAGAGAGGAGGGAGGAAAGGGGAGACAGAGAGGAGGGAGGAAAGGGGAGACAGAGAGGGGGAGGAAAGGGGAGAAAGAGAGGAGGGAGGAAAGGGGAGACAGAGAGGAGGGAGGAAAGGGGAGGGAGAGGAGGGAGGAAAGAGGAGGGAGGAAAGAGAGGAGGGAGGAAAGGGGAGACAGAGAGGAGGGAGGAAAGGGGAGACAGGGAGGAGGGAGGAAAGGGGAGACAGGGAGGAGGGGAGGAAAGGGGAAACAGAGAGGAGGGAGGAAAGGGGAGACAGAGAGGAGGGAGGAAAGGGGAGACAGAGAGGAGGGAGGAAAGGGGAGACAGCGAGGAGGGAGGGAGGGAGGGTGTGTAAATAGACTAGAGGAGACAGAGTGAAACATGTCCATAGTATACTAGAGGGGAATAGAGATGAAAGAAAATATGGAGGTCACAGAATCAGAAGTAAATCTCAAAAATATTGAGATTTACAATGAGAATTTGGAACATAATCTAGACCTGTTCCCCTGGCCCCCTCCTCTGCTGTCTCTACCAGGCGGGATGCGTTTGTGTGTCCTATACTATCCTATAACCTTGCTCAATTAACTTCCTGCCAATAGTAGGAGTTGACAGTACAGATTATATTCCCCTCTAACCTGTCAATACCTCTATTCTGCCACTAGGAGGTGCTGACGGTGGGGGAGGAGAGTCTATCGTCCCCCTGCTACCTCCAGCTAGAGGAGTCGAACTGCCACGTGGTGATGGAGCAGTTGGGGACCTACGGTCTAGTGGGCCAGTCCTGCCCTCCCCAGCCCGCCTGTAAGAGGCTACAGCTGGCCCTGTTCGCCCCAGAGCCCCCTGTCTCTCCCTGGACTACATCCTGAGGATTTACTGCACACAGGACACGCCACACGCCCTGAGGGTAGGGAGGGAGGGACACGCCACATGCCCTGAGGGTAGAGGGGAGGGACATGCCACACGCCCTGAGGGGAGGGAGGGAGGGACATGCTACACGCCCTGAGGGGAGGAGGGAGGGACATGCTACACGCCCTGAGGGTAGGGAGGGAGGACACACCACACGCCCTGAGGGGAGGGAGGGAGGGACACGCTACACGCCCTGAGGGTAGGGAGGGGAGGGACACACCACACGCCCTGAGGGTAGGGAGGGAGGGACACACCACACGCCCTGAGGGTAGGGAGGGGAGGGAGAGGCCACACGCCCTGAGGGGAGGGAGGGACACGCCACACGCCCTGAGGGGTAGGGAGGGAGGGACACGCCACACGCCCTGAGGGTAGGGAGGGGAGGGACACGCCACACGCCCTGAGGGTAGGGAGGGGAGGGACACGCCACACGCCCTGAGGGTAGGGAGGGAGTGAGGGAGGATGTCTATCTGTCTGTCTGTTTCTATGTCTGGCTGGTTCTCTGGCTGGCTGGTTCTCTGGCTGGCTGGCTCTGACTGGTTCTGGTACAGGAAGTACCAGTACCAGATCAATGTGCAGCTATATACAGGGAGTACCAGTACCAGATCAATGTGGAGCTATATACAGGAAGTACCAGTACCAGATCAATGTGGAGCTATATACAGGAAGTACCAGTACCAGATCAATGTGGAGCTATATACAGGAAGTACCAGTATCAGATCAATGTGGAGCTATATACAGGAAGTACCAGTACCAGATCAATGTGCAGCTATATACAGGAAGTACCAGTACCAGATCAATGTGCAGCTATATACAGGAAGTACCAGTACCAGATCAATGTGGAGCTATATACAGGAAGTACCAGTACCAGATCAATGTGGAGCTATATACAGGAAGTACCAGTACCAGATCAATGTGGAGCTATATACAGGGAGTACCAGATCAATGTGCATCATTGTGCAGTGGTATGAGGTATTTGAGGTAGATATGTACATGAAGGCAGGGTAAAGTGACATCAGGATAGATAATAATAAGGTATTTGAGGTAGATATGTACATGAAGGCAGGGTAAAGTGACTAGACATCAGGATAGATAATAATAAGGTAGTTGAGGTAGATATGTACATGAAGGCAGGGTAAAGTGACTAGGCATCAGGATAGATAATAATAAGGTAGTTGAGGTAGATATGTACATGAAGGCAGGGTAAAGTGACTAGACATCAGGATAGATAATAATAAGGTAGTTGAGGTAGATATGTACATGAAGGCAGGGTAAAGTGACTAGACATCAGGATAGATAATAATACGAGTAAAATAGAGAACAGAGCAGCAGCATATCGTGTGTGTGTGTGTGTGTGTGAGAGAGAGTGCGTCCGTCAGTGTAGTGTGTTAGTGAGTGTGTTTACAGTGTGTATATTTAGTATTGTGAGTGTGTATATAATGTGAATATATAGTTTTGGGATAGTGCATATAGTGTGTATATATAGTATTGTGAGTGTGTATATAATGTGTGTATATATAGTATTGTGAGTGTGTATATAATGTGTGTATATATAGTATTGTGAGTGTGTATATAAATATTTTATTGTGAGCCCTTGCATCGAGTCATTGTAAGACAGTGTCAATGCAGTCTGTATAACCATTTAATTAACTATTTAGCAGTCTGATGGCTATATAGCAGTCTGGTGGCTATATAGCAGTCTGATGGCTATTATCAGTCTGGTGGCTATTTATCAGTCTGGTGGCTATTTATCAGTCTGGTGGCTATTTAACAGTCAGGTGGCTATTTATCAGTCTGGTGGCTATTTAACAGTCTGGTGGCTATTTAACAGTCTGGTGGCTATTTATCAGTCTGGTGGCTATTTATCAGTCTGGTGGCTATTTATCTGTCTGGGGGCTATTTAACAGTCTGGTGGCTATTTATCAGTCTGGTGGCTATTTAACAGTCTGGTGGCTATTTTAACAGTCTGGTGGCTATTTATCAGTCTGGTGGCTATTTAACAGTCTGGTGGCTATTTATCAGTCTGGTGGCTATTTATCAGTCTGGTGGCTATTTATCAGTCTGATGGCTTCGGGGTAGAAGCTGTCTTGGAGCTGATCCAAAAGCCGCTGCTCCAGTAACGTTTTGCCGGACACCGCCTGATATAGGAGTTTCCGAGATGGCGGGGAGCTCGGCCCCAGTGATGTACTGGGCCGTCCGTATAACCCTCTGTAGCGCTTTAGGGTCGAGGTCGGAGCATTTTCCATACCAGGTGGTGATGCAGCCAATCAAGATGCACTCGATGGTGCAGCTGAATAACTTTACGAGGATCTGAGGACCCGTGCCAAATCTTTTCAGCTTCCTTAGGGGGAAGAGCGCTGCCATGCCCTCTTCACAACTGTCCAGGTGTGTGGTGGACCATGTTAAGTCCTTAGTGATGTGGATGACGGCGTGCTCTCCCCTCTTTGTCCTTGAAGTCCACAATCAGCTCCTTGGTCTTACTGACGTTGAGGGAGAGGTTGTTGTCCTGGCACCACACTGCCAAGTCTCTGACCTCTGTAGGCTGTGTCATCGCTGTCGGGGATCAGGCCCTACCATCATCGTGTCAGCAGCAAACTCGATGATGGTGTCGGAGTCGTGCGTGGCCACGCAGTCATGGGTGAACAGGGAGTACAGGAGGGGACTAAGCATGCACCCCTGAGGGGCCCCCCGTTTTGAGGGTCAGCATGGCGAAGGTGTTGCTACCTACTCCCACCACCTGGGGCCGGCCCGACAGGAACTCCAGGATCCAGTCGCAGAGGGAGATCTTCAGTCCCAGGGACCCGAGCTTGAAGGGGACCATGGTGTTGGTACATACTCCCACCACCTGGGGGCCGGCCCGACAGGAAGTCCAGTTGCAGAGGGAGGTGTTCAGTCCCGGGGACCATGGTGTTGAACGCTGAGCTGTAGTATATCAACAGCGTTCTCACATAGTTATTTCCTCTGTTGTCCAGGTGGGAGAGGGCCGTTTGAAGTCATGACCAGCCTTTCAAAGCACTTCATAATTACAGATTTGAGTGCTTCAGGGCGTTAGTAATTTAATAATGATAATGCATGGGACTTAAAATAGGGCTTTTCAAGGTCCCAAAGTCGCTTTATTGTAGAAATGAAAGCAAGTCAAAGCAAAACACAGACTAAACCAAAACATAAATTAAGAGAGAGGTGAGAGTGAATAAGAGAAAGAGCATGATGTATCAGTGTATGAGGAGGAGGGGTTTGGATACAAACCCAGTTTGTGATCAGGGGCGGGAATTGGGGTTAGGATACCTTGGTGCAGGTTACCTTGGAGTTCTTGTGAACAGGGACAATGTTGGTTTTGAAACATGGATTACCGATATGGATATGGAGAGATTGAGAATGTCAGTGAAGACACGTGCCAGCTAGTCATGCGCATGCTCTAAGAACGTGCCCTGATATTCCGGGCCTTGTGAATGTTGTTTAAAAGTTTTTCTCACATCGGCCACGGAGAGCAAGATCACACAGTCATCCGGAACAACAGGGGCTTTCATGCAGGACTCTGTGTTGTTTTTCTCGAGCAATTAGCTAGTTTGGGAGTTCTGCGTCACTGGGCATCTCACAGCCCTTTGTAATCCGTTATCGTCGCCACATCCGATGAGCGTCCGGAGCGTAGGAGGATTTCGTCTTCCTCCTTTTGATGTGTCGCCGGAGGTTGTAGCTTTCTTGTATATGTCCATGTCCTGCAAGCGGTAACTATAGCCTTTAGCCCAGCGCGGATATTGTCTGTAATCTACGGGTTTTGTTTGGATACGTTCGTATAGTCACTTTGGGGGATGATGTCGTTTATGTACTTATTGATGAAGCCCGTGATTGATGTGGTGTATTCCTCAATGCTATCGGATGAATCCCGGAACAGTCAATACAAAACAGCCTTGTTTCTGATTCATCGGAACCACTTTCATACGTCGATGGTACTTCCTGTTTGCGCTTTTGTTTGTAAGCAGGAAGCAGGAAGATCGAGGCATGGTGTGATTTGCCAAAGGGAGGATGAGGGAGGGCCTTCTATGGGTAGATTGAAAGTGGTCCAGAGTTTTAGCTCCTCCTAGTGGTGCAGCAGACGGATATTTGTAGAAGTAAGGACAGTTTTAAGTCTCCCCACTCATCCCTGCTGGTCATCTCTGAACATTTGAACATCTTGGCCATGTTCTGTTATAATCTCCACCTGGTACAGCCAGAAGAGGACTGGCCACCCCACAGCCTGGTTCCTCTCTAGGTTTCTTCCTAGGTTTTGGCCTTTCTAGGGAGTTTTTCCTAGCCACCGTGCTTCTACACCTGCATTGCTTGCTGTTGGGGTTTTAGGCTGGGTTTCTGTACAGCACTTTGTGACATCAGCTGATGTAAGAAGGGCTTTATAAATACATTTGATTGATTGATTAATGTCTCCATGCCTCTGGGTGAATGTTTGTTTATGGCCCCATGCAGTTTGTTTGAGTGCCAAGGTGGTGTTGGCTTTGTGGAGCGATGTACACAGCCATGATAATTATGGATGAGAATTCTTCTTGGTACCATGAGGTATTCTATATCAAGAGGCACAACTCCCCCTTTGGACTTGCCTGAGGCTGCCGTTGTCCTGTTCTGTCTGTCTTGTTGGCTGACTAGCTATCTATCCACATTCTATCTTCAGTATTACTCTCTCTCTCTCTCTCTCTGTCTCTCTCTCTGTCTCTCTCTCTCTCTCTCTGTCTCTCTCTCTCTCTCTG
>NC_034198.2:42549780-42664780 GCF_002021735.2 Oncorhynchus kisutch | reverse complement strand
AGGGCTGCTCTTAGAGGCCGGTGCGCTGACTTCAGATCAGATGTTGTGTATCCACTGGTCCATTCTTTCCCCTGGGGGTGGGAGACAGCTGACGTTTGATGGAGCCCCCAAAAGGACGATACCTGTACCTGTGTCTGCCTCCTCCACATTGCTGTCTGGTCAAAGAGAAAACAAGGAATACGCTTTTGATTATGATCTGAACCCGTGTCATTTTGTTACTAGAAAAACAGACAGCAGACATACATTTGTTTTCATTTAACTCTGTAAAACTGCCCATTGTAAATAAAGCATCTTAACCTGTAACTAAATATACTTTTTATGTAATAAATGATATTTCCTAGTTTAACGAGAACATCATTAATGTTGTCTGTAGTGGAGATTGAAAGTTAACATGTCAACTCAATGAGATACCATTACATTTATATCAATCAGATACCATTACATTTATATCACACAATCACTAACACCGGGTGTTGGCCATGCACCTGGTTTGAGAGTGCTCCTAGCTCCTGGTATGAGAGTGCTCCTACCCCCTGGTATGAGAGTGCTCCTACCCCCTGGTATGAGAGTGCTCCTAGCTCCTGGTTTGAGAGTACATTCAGGAGGTGGCTGTTATTCATCCAGCAGCCAACAGATGAAAGGTTATTATTGATTTGGTGTATTTTCAAAGTGTCTGATTGGGGGAATGGTAAATAAAACCGTAATCTTTACGAAAACATTTTCTCCTGTTTAATGTTAACTCAGTGAATTTCCAGGTTTCTATCGCCAGGAGAGTGGTCGTGGGAAGAGGCTCCCCCCCCCTGCCGTTGCTACCAGATATGCACGCCTGCAGTTTTTTTTTTACTCCCTCGACCAACAGACCGAACCCCTAAATGATCGCAGGAGATTTGCCTGCTTGAAGCGGGGCTGGGAAACAGATCAATAACTATGGCTGGTGGATGGATGCCATTAAGAGGTGAATGTGATTTTTTTAAAGGGTATTTGTTTGCTGTTTGATACGACAGAACACGGCTCGATTACATGCTGCCAAGTCTGCGTCGAGCGGACCATGGCAGTCTGACTACATTTTGAACTAGTGAATTGAATGAGACCTCTAGTTTGGGGTGGGTAATCCCATAGTTTACCCTGATGTGTATGTTTTCTTCTCTTCAGTCTGTTAACCAGGACAGCATGTTGTCTTCTCAGTCTGTTAACCAGGACAGCATGTTGTCATCTCAGTCTGTTAACCAGGACAGCATGTTGTCTTCTCAGTATGTTAACCAGGACAGCATGTTGTCTTCTCAGTATGTTAACCAGGACAGCATGTTGTCTTCTCAGTCTGTTAACCAGGACAGCATGTTGTCTTCTCAGTCTGTTAACCAGGACAGCATGTTGTCTTCTCAGTCTGTTAACCAGGACAGCATGTTGTCTTCTCAGTATGTTAACCAGGACAGCATGTTGTCTTCTCAGTATGTTAACCAGGACAGCATGTTGTCTTCTCAGTCTGTTAACCAGGACAGCATGTTGTCTTCTCAGTATGTTAACCAGGACAGCATGTTGTCTTCTCAGTCTGTTAACCAGGACAGCATGTTGTCTTCTCAGTCTGTTAACCAGGACAGCATGTTGTCTTCTCACTCTCTTGACATTTTTCAATTAAAGTTTTTGTTTGAATTTCCTTTATCTTATAGCAACGCGTCTTAAGTATTTTTTGGTAACACTTGATATGAAGAGCCTATAGTATATACCTACCAATAGTGCATTACGACATATTTTACAATGACGTTGACTGAGCATCTATTTCTTTCTCTGTAGCTACCAAGATGATCAGCACTCACTTGAACATAAGTTGAAGCTTTGGTTTTTGTCCCAAATGACACTCTATTCCCTATATATAGTCCACAATTTCTGACCAGGCTCCTAAATGTACAGAATAGGATCACACTTTGCAACCTTTAATTTCTATTATTTTGTATAGCAACAGGTCTTAATATTTTCTTTGTGTAACTTCCAGCCCAGAGACCACCTCCACGTAGTCCTCTTCAGCCACGACCTCGTGTCTCCTTGGTAGGATCTACGGGCCCAACGTGGTGGCACAAGACGACCTTGTGTCTCCTTGGTAGGATCTACGGGCCCAACGTGGTGGCACAAGACGACCTCGTGTCTCCTGGGTAGGATCTACGGGCCCAACGTGGTGGCACAAGACGACCTCGTGTCTCCTGGGTAGGATCTACGGGCCCAACGTGGTGGCACAAGACGACCTCGTGTCTCCTGGGTAGGATCTACGGGCCCAACGTGGTGGCACAAGACGACCTCGTGTCTCCTTGGTAGGATCTACGGGCCCAACGTGGTGGCACAAGACGACCTCGTGTCTCCTTGGTAGGATCTACGGGCCCAACGTGGTGGCACAAGACGACCTCGTGTCTCCTTGGTAGGATCTACGGGCCCAACGTGGTGGCACAAGATGACCTCGTGTCTCCTGGGTAGGATCTACGGGCCCAACGTGGTGGCACAAGACGACCTCGTGTCTCCTGGGTAGGATCTACGGGCCCAACGTGGTGGCACAAGACGACCTCGTGTCTCCTGGGTAGGATCTACGGGCCCAACGTGGTGGCACAAGACGACCTCGTGTCTCCTGGGTAGGATCTACGGGCCCAACGTGGTGGCACAAGACGACCTCGTGTCTCCTGGGTAGGATCTACGGGCCCAACGTGGTGCCACAAGACCTGGCGGAGCCCGTTGGCATGGTGATGAGCTTCTTCTAAACCTTAGGACAGGCTGTGGGAATCGGCTTTCTCTGTGCTGACAGTACACTATCTAAAGAGACGGGTGGAACTTGGAGACTGGCGGTGGGCTCGGCCACTACGGCATGTATAAACTGACCTGACTGAAGACAGGATTTGAGACAGTGAGGAAGAGAACAAGTCCAGTTCAATTTCATCCCCCCCCATGAAGAGATTGAACAAATATTATGGCTCAAACTCTAATATGCTGGTTGATAAAATACCTGTATTTATGGGAAAGATGTTTGAAAATTGTAGTTTGTTCTTAAATGATATTATAAATTGTAATTGTAGAGTTATGTCTTTCATGGAGTTATCAGAATTGTATGGGAAGGTCTGCTCAATACAAGAGTACAGCCAATTGATTACTGAGGCTGGTGGCAGCAGGAGGAGGTAGGGAACTGGTCTGTCTGCCCAATATAAAGGATCAAAACTGGAGAAGGTAGGGAACTGGTCTGTCTGCCCAATATAAAGGATCAAAACTGGAGAAGGTAGGGAACTGGTCTGTCTGCCCAATATAAAGGATCAAAACTGGAGGAGGAATAAAAATAGCATCAATAGGAAAGTATACCAGTTTCATTTGAGGACCAGGATGTTGACAACTGTGCCATACAGATTGAAAATACAGGGTACAGGGTGTATGAGTTGATATATAAAACCATGCAAGATTCAAGACTTCGTGCTTTTCAGCTAAAATTATTATATGGAATTCTTGCCACCAACAAAATGTTGAATATTTGGGACATAAAATCATCAAAGCTCCACAGATTTTGTGAGGATACAGGATCAATATACCATTTATTTTGGTACTTCCCTCAGGTAGCCTGTTTCTAGTCTCAGGTTCAGGAATGGCTGAAAATGCATCGCATTGATCTATAATTGACCATAGAAATAGAACTGTTAGGAGATCTGGAGAGACAGGGTCCGTCAATTACTAATATACTAATACTCTTAGTACAAGTATTGATCTTCAACACGCAATCTGTGGATTCTATTAGATAGATATATTGAAATTGTACGTTAAACATCACAGCATAGTTGAAAGATATGTGTTGAGTAGAAACACGAAGTGGGTGGCCAGCAGAGATAGATGGGATGGGCTGAGGGAAGCTGAGGGTTGGGATGGGCTGAGGGAAGCTGAGGGTTGGGATGGGCAGAGGGAAGCTGAGGGGTGGGATGGGATGGGCTGAGGGAAGCTGAGGGGTGGGATGGGCAGAGGGAAGCTGAGGGGTGGGATGGGCTTGAGGGATGGGAGGGGCTGAGGGAAGCTGAGGGATGGGATGGGAGGGGCTGAGGGTTGGGATGTGATATTGGAGACAGGTGGGAGGGGCTGAGGAACGCTGAGGGTTGGGATGTGGAATTGGAGACAAGTGGGAGGGGCTGAGGGACGCTGAGGGTTGGGATATGGAATTGGAGAGAAGTGGGAGGGGCTGAGGGCCGCTGAGGGTTGGGATATGGAATTGGAGACAAGTGGGAGGGGCTGAGGGCCGCTGAGGGTTGGGATATGGAATTGGAGACAAGTGGGAGGGGCTGAGGGCCGCTGAGGGTTGGGATATGGAATTGGAGACAAGTGGGAGGGGCTGAGGGCCGCTGAGGGTTGGGATATGGAATTGGAGACAAGTGAGAGTGGAGTTGCTGGGTGGGAGATAGAATGATGGTAAAATGATGGTAAAAAGCTGAAATAAAACATAATAAAAAGTACATTTGACACTCAGGTGTTTTTACAACTAATGCCGGTTTGCCTGAGGATGATGCCGTGCAGGTGTTTGTACACATGAATATACACACACTCTCATTCAAATAAACACAAATAAACACATACAAGAACACACACATACAGTTGAAGTAGGAAGTTTACATGTACTTAGGTTGGAGTCTTTAAAACTCGTTTTTCAACCACTCCACAAATGTCTTGTTAACAAACTATAGTTTTGGCAAGTCGGTTAGGACTTCTACTTTGTGCATGACACAAGTCATTTTTCCAACAATTGTTTACAGACAGATTATTTAACTTATAATTCACTATATCATAATTCCAGCGGGTCAGATGTTTACATACACTAAGTTGACTGTGCCTTTAAACAGCTTGGAAAATTCCAGAAAATGATGTCATGGCTTTAGAAGCTTCTAATAGGCTAATTGACATCATTTGAGTCAATTGGAGGTGTACCCGTGGATGTATTTCAAGGCCTACCTTCAAGCTCAGTGCCTCTTTGCTTGACCTCCTGGGAAAATCTAAAGAAATCAGCCAACACCTCAGAAAATCACTGTAGACCTCCAAAGGTCTGGTTCATCCTTGGGAGCAATTTCCAAACGCCTGAAGGTACCACGTTCATCTGTACAAACAATAGTACGCAAGTATAAACACCATGGGACCACGCAGCCGTCATACCGCTCAGGAAGGAGACGCGTTCTGTCTCCTAAAGATCAACGTATTTTGGTGCGAAAAGTGCAAATCAATCCCAGAAAAACAGCAAAGGACCTTGTGAAGATGCTGGAGGAAACAGGTACAAAAGTATCTATATCCACATTAAAACGAGTCCTATATCGACAACCTGAAAGGCCGCTCAGCAAGGAAGAAGCCACTGCTCCAAAACCGCCATAGAAAAGCCAGACTGCGGTTTGAAACTGCACATGGGGACAAAGATTGTTCTTTTGGAGAAATGTCCTCTGGTCTGATGAAACAGAAATAGAACTGTTTGGCCATAATGAGCATCGTTATGTTTGGAGGAAAAAGGGGGAGGCTTGCAAGCCGAAGAACACCATCCCAACCGTGAAGCACGGGGGTGGCAGCATCATGTTGTGGGGGTGCTTTGCTGCAGGAGGGACTGTTGCACTTCACAAAATAGATGGCATCATGAGGATGGAAAATTATGTGGATATATTGAAGCAACATCAAGACATCAGTCAGGAAGTTAAAGCTTGGTTGCAAATGGGTCTTCCAAATGGACAATGACCCCAAGCATACTTCCAATAGACCTCAATCCCATAGAAAATGTAGAACTGAAAAGGCGTGTGTGAGCAAGGAGGCCTACAAACCTGACTCAGTTACACCAGCTTTTATTTTGCCCTGTTTTCTCCCTTTTCCTTTTTTCATTCTCTTGGTTGGTGCATTGGGGGGGGGGGGGATTGTATTTTTCTTCATGGGGTGGGGTCTTGTGTTTATGTTTTTTGGTCTGGTGGGAGAATTCTGTCAAATGTGCCCTTGAGCAGGGCATTGCATCTGTGTGTCGATCTGTTGGATTTATTTATTTTTTTAACCTTTATTTAACCAGGCAAGTCAGTTAAGAACAAATTCTTATTTTCAATGACGGCCTAGGAACTTTTTCACCACATAAGGATTGTCATCCTGTTTGTGATTAGTATCAGGCTAAAATAAGCAGGCAACACACCCAGTCCTCCCCATGGCATCTACATCCCCTCATTATATATATTGTTTTAATCCAACCATCATTGGTAATTCTGCTCACACTGCCATCTAGTGGTGTCCAGCCCTAATTACGAGGCTATAAGATCCACTTGTTTATTCATGCCCCCCCCCCAAAGTACTGGTAGAGTTAATCGTACAATTGCATTTTTATTAGCTAAAACAATCTCAGTTCTTACGAAATAGGAAACCAAAACAGGGAAGGACTGCCTGAGCTTGACCAATAAGAAAACAGATTGTTGAAACATACCACACTTTAGATAACCACGTGGATTTGGGATAATTTTATTTCAGTTAAAATTGACCGATGGATCAGTTTCAGGCTGAACAGAGAGGCCGTCAGCCAGTGATTATTGGTCACAACAAGCTCTCCATCATTACATTAGAAACATTGATTAGCATAAACAGGGTGAGGTCAGTCAGCACATTGGTTGGCTGAGTGGGACACTGCAAAACAGGCTTGACGGGGAGGGTGCACATGAGCATGTTGTTAGATGTCTCCATCCCCAATGGCACCTCGTTCCCTTTATAGTGCACTCCTTTTGACCAGAGGCCATAGGGCCCAAGGTGACATTAGGGGGACAGGGAAGGGAGTCACATTTTAGACCACACCCCTAGGTGCTACAGTGGATTCGTCACCCACGGCAACGGACAAGCCAACAAAAATGTACACAGGTCGCAACTAAAAAAATAAAAAACTGGCACCTTACCCCCTATATCAAATGCACTACTTTAGGGACAAAGGTACCATTTCAGAAACATCCAATTTAATAATAAAACTAAAGTATTCTACACAATTCAACAGTTTCTACAAACTAGAGATTTAAATTTGCTTTAAGGAAATGAGACTTCGTTAAACAGAAAACATCCCAGAAAGGGAAGATATATACCGTCACTGCAAGGGATGGTGGTAGGTAGGGCAGCGAGTAGGCTAGAGGGATGGTGGTAGGTAGGGCAGCACTCTTTCACATAGACACAGCAGTATTTATCTTCTCACCCATCTGCTTCACATACTTGAAATGGGCCAGTTTCTTGAACTAAGGAAGCAATCCATGCATTTCAGTCCAGGACAAGGCTTAAACATGTGAAAATCTAATGAGAGCTTTACACAAACCCAGGAATAGTAAAATAATCAGTACAGTATCGGTTTGTCCCTGTAACTAAACAGTCAGGTAGGTAGATTCCCTCTCGAAGCCCCAATACCACCTCTTCCCCCACATTAACTGAAAAGACGTCCACTCCCTTCTCTCAAACCTGCCTGGTAAATTCATTTAGACGAGAGCAAAAAAAAAACATTAAATTCCACATGTTTAAAGAAAAAGAAAAATGGTTTTATTTATTGATTTAAAACTTAAGCAGCGCTAGTGTTTCTCCTTAATTTCCTAAAGGGTCCGAACGTTTAGGGAGGTCTTCTTCTCCACTTCCTCTCCTCCACTCTATTCCCACACGTGACGCCTGCAGTGTGCCACCGCCTGGGAAAGACAAGACCAACAGGTTAGAGACCGCCTTCCCTACAGAATAGTTCGTCCTTTAGTTTATGCATCTGCTGTGATAATAAATATTTTAGACAAGAAAAATAAGATCTGGATGAATTTCCCAGTTAATCATAAATTAATAAAAGTTTCAGATAGACATTTATTGCATTTATTTTATCACTGATATTTATCAAGGCAACCCTGGAATGAAACATTGATCACTGCTGTTACTAAACAAGAAAAATATATATATATTTTCTTAGTAATTTTTTTTTAAAAATCCAAATAACTTCACAGATCTTCATTGTAAAGGGTTTAAACACTGTTTCCCATGCTTGTTCAATGAACCATAAACAATTAATGAACATGCACCTGTGGAGCGGTCGTTAAGACACTAACAGTTTACAGACGGTTGGCAATTAAGGTCATAGTAATGAAACCGTAGGACACTAAAGAGGACTTTCTACTGACTCTGAAAAACACCAAAAGAAAGGGTCCCTGTTCATCTGTGTGAACATGCCTTAGGCATGCTGCAAGGAGGCATGAGGACCGCAGATGTGGCCAGGGCAATAAATTGCAATGTCCGTACTGTGAGACGCCTAAGACAGCACTACAGGGAGAGAACGGACAGCTGATCATCCTCGCAGTGGCAGACCACGTGTAACAACACCTGCATAGGATCGGTACATCCGAACATCACACCTGCGGGACAGGTACAGGATGCAACAACTGCCCGAGTTACAACAGGAACGCACAATCCCTCCATCAGTGCTCAGACTGTCCATAATAGGCTGAGAGAAGTTGGACAGGGCTGGTAGACCTGTTGTAAGGCAGGTCATCACCGGCAACAACGTTGCATATAGGCACAAACCCACCGTCGCTGGACCAGACAGGATTGGCAAGAAGTGCTCTTCACTGACAAGTCGCGGTTTTGTCTCACCAGGGGTGATGGTTGGATTCGCGTTTATGGTCGAAGGAATGAGCGTTACATCGAGGCCTGTACTCTGGAACGGGATCGATTTGGAGGTGGAGGGTCCATCATGGTCTGGGGCGGTGTGTCACAGCATCAATGGACTGAGCTTGTTGTCACTGCAGGCAATCTCAACACTGTGCGTTACAGAGAAGACATCCTCCTCCCTCATGTGGTACCCTTCCTGCAGGCTCATCCTGACATGACCCCCCAGCATGAAAATGCCATCAGCCATACTGCTCGTTCTGTGTTCTGCCATGGCCAGCAAAGAGCCCGGATCTCAATCCCATTGAGCACATCTGGGACCTGTTGGATCAGAGGGTGAGGGCTAGGGCCATTCCCCCCAGAAATGTCTGGGAACTTGCAGGTGCCTTGGTGGAAGAGTGGGGTAACATCTCATAGCAAGTGGAACATCCGGTAGAGTCCATGAGGAGGAGATGCACTGCAGTACTTAATGCAGCTGGTGGCCACACCAGATACTGACTGTTACTTTTGATTTTGACCCCCCCCTTTGTTCAGAGACACATTATTCCATTTCTGTTAGTCACATGTTCGTGGAACTTGTTCAGTTTATGTCTCAGTTGTTGAATCTTGTTATATTCATACAAATATTTACACATGTAGAGTTTGCTGAAAATAAACGCAGTTGACAGTGAGAGGACGTTTCTTATTTTGCTGAGTTTGAGAGCCAGTGAGCACATGAATAGTTCATGTTGCCTGCGTTTTGACTCACGTTGCAGCGTTTCGCGGAGTCCATGTCCTTGCACCAGAAGGCGGGTCCCCAGCTACACTGCTCCATACCCAGAAGCCTTTGCACTGCCTCAGGACAGACCCCCAACTTCTGTAACCAGGGACAACCACACAGAGCACACTGTTAGACAAGCATTCATAACCTTTGATTAATTCAACCAGGCAAGTCCTTTTTTTTTTACCAACTCCGAGACAGATGTTATTCTAGATTGTCCCCCTCAACTTTACTCCTCCCACACCTATATTAAAATATATTTAATTCCAGTGCTCACCATGCAGACAAAGTCAGGGTCCAGCATCTGCAGGAGGAGCTGAACCAGCATGGGCTCATATTGCTCAACCAGCTGGTCACACTGGAGGAGATAGACAGTGGTTAACACCAATGATAGAGAGATCTATACACACACCCAGTCAAGTTGACACACCTACTCATTAAAGGGGATTTTCTTTATTTTTACATTGTAGAATAGTGAAGACATCAAAACTATGAAATCATGTAGTAACCAAAATATTTTCTATTTGAGATTCTTCAAAAAGTAGCCACCCTTTGCCTTGAGAGCATTGCACTCGTGGCATTCTCTCAACCAGCTTTGTGAGGTAGTCACATGGAATGCATTTCAATTAACAGGTGAGCCATGTTAAATTCATGTGGAATTTGTTTCCTTCTTAATGCGTTTGAGCCATTCAGTTGTGTTGTGATAAAAGGTAGGGGTTGTATACAGAAGATGGCCCTATTTGGTAAAAGACCAAGTCCATATTACGGCAACAGCTCAAATAAGCAAAGAGAAACAACAGTCCATCATTTCTTTAAGACTTGAAGGTCAGTCAATGCGGAATATTTCAAGAACGTTTCTTCAAGTGCGGTCGCAAAAACCATCAAGTGCTGTGATGAAACTGGCTCTCATGAGGACCGCCACAGGAAAAGTAGACCCAGAGTTACCTCTGCTGCAGAGGATAAGATCATTAGTGAACTACAACTCAGAATGCAGCACAAAAATGCAGTTCAAGACATTAACATCAACTGTTCAGAGACTGTGAATCAGGCCTTCATGGTCAAAATTCTGTGAAGAAACCTGAAGGACACTAAACAAGGAGACTTACATGGGCCAAGAAACACGAGAAATTGAATTTATGAGATTCTTCGTTAAAACCGCTGTCTTTGTGAGACGCAGAATAGGTGAACGGCTGATCTCTGCACGTGGTTCCCACCGTGAAGCATGGAGGTGGAGGTGTGATGGTGATTTAACTCAAGGAAGACTTAACCAACATGGCTACCATTCTGCAGCGATACACCATCCCATCTGGTTTATGCTTAGTGGGACTATCATTTGTTTTTCAACAGGACAATGACCCAACACACCTCCAGGCTGTGTAAGAGCTATTTGACCAGGGAGAGTAGTGGAGTGCTGCATCAGATGACCTGGCCTCCACAATCACCAGACCTCAACCCAATTGATGAGTTGGACCGCAGAGTGATGGAAAAGCAGCCAACAAGTGCTCAGCATGTGGGAACACCTTTGAGACTGTTGGAAAAGCATTCCAGGTGAAGCTGGTTGAGAGAATGCCAAGAGTGTGCAAAGCTGTCATCAAGACAAAGGGTGGTTACTTTGAAGAATCAAATATATTTTAAAGTTGTTACTAAATTATTCCATACGTGTCATTTCAGAGTTTGCCTCCAATATTATTCTTCAATGTAGAAAACAGAAAGTATAGAAAAACCCTTGTACTGGTAGTGCGCGCGTGTGTGTGTGTGCATACAATAGATGACCGATAGGGGCGCTGTGTTGAAGCCACCATGTCTCCATCTTGGCTCTCCCTCTAATATTTTAGAAGCTCTAGAAAACACTCATGCCAATATGGCCGACTGGTAGAGCCAAAGTATCAGTAATCCAGGGTTTGTGTGTACACACACACTATCGTGTCCAGGAAACACTTAACTGACAGATCGATCCCCCATCACTGTGACAAGCAGATACAATGGTCTCTTATTTAACCAGGATGGAGTCTCCCAACTCACCTCGCTCCTCACGGTCTCCGGGACAAAGCTGCAGACTTTCCTGACTGCGTCTTCGATCTGTGCCTCTGTGGCGTTCTGTTCCAGGATACCGTCGATGTACTGCACAGCCACCTTACACACCTCACAGAACCCACCCGCCTCCACCCGGGCCATGTTCAGCACCGCTGAGAGATGGGGACAGAGTTAACCAACTTAATCTGGGCCATGTTCAGAAATGACACTTGCGTTCCGTTGTGCCCCACATTCGCTTCCTTTTAGCACAATGAACACTACTCACGGATGAAGGCGCGGCTGGCGTCCTTGCAGAGTCCCAACACGGTGCAGATAGTCTTGGGATCAGCCTCCTGCACCAGCAGCTCAATGATGGCCTGGCCGTAGGCCTCAATCAGGTCCTTACACTGGACCGACAGGGAGGAGGGCAGCACAGCGCACACCTTCTCCACAGCACGCACCACATCTTGCTGAGAAGAGAGGGAAGAAGAGAGCACAAGGGTGAGGCATGAACCCTATCATTTCATTTGACTTTTTTTTCCCCTAATCAACCAATCCTATTCTGGCTCAACCCGTAGAGGACTTGGCCACCACTGGGACTAGTTGCCCCAGGTTCCTGTCTTTCTAGGGGAGTCTCCCCCCCCCCCCAGACAACACATCTGCATTGCTTGTCTTCAGGACTTGTAGGCCGGGTTTTTAATAAAAAAGCACTTCATGACACCTGTTGCAATAAGGGTTTCTATATAAAACAAAAAATATAATTTATATTCATTTATTCATATATTCATTTATTAATTTATTTCATCTCCTAGTTTAAGTCATTGACTACACACTATTTATATACCGCTGACAGAATTCTGGTAAGACAACAGCTTGGCTACCAAAATAGCTAACTAGACACAACAAGGTGTGTCACAGTCAACACTTCCCTCTGTTGCTTAAACAAACATCCTGCCATCCGTCAGAGTGACGTCGGTACAAAGACATTACAATAATAACATTGTTATTCCTGTGTGTCAAGGACTAACAAACACTTGGGTCTGAGGGAAGTTTATAAAGACAAAAAAAACTAGGGTTGTGAGTGACTCACTTAAAATAAATCAAATATATTCTGGCTACACATTGCAGACAAGTCAAACAATCACTGTCCACTAGTCTCTCCGTTCTGTTTTAGCACCATGGGGACATTTAAAAAAATAAAAATTTAAGTCACCTGCTAGGATTACTCAAAACTGAAAGATGAGACGGATCCTTCAGATCGGGATATGGTGATCAGATATCCCCTTTAAATAAAGGATGACAATGTTGTTGTTGCATTGTTCAAAACTCGAAGGAAGGCAGAGACTAGCTGAAGAGCAGATCGACAAGTGCCCGGGCTCACAGAAAAAAATGCATTTGCTGACTTCAAGCACACAAGTGCCTTGCTCAAGGGCACAACGGCAGTAGGTAGTACACAGGATATTGAATCTGGTAACCATCTAGCTGCAGCCTAATCCCTGCAGAATTTCCCCAGCAGGCAACTCAGGGGGATTGAACTGGCAAACCTCCGGTTACCGCACCCCTTATCAAACCGATCCGGGAGTGTAAGGATTACAGATCATCGAATTTTTTCGAGTCATGATCAGCAGCGTCACAGGTCTTCATCATCCAGAATACCAGAGGTGAAGCACAATCACATTTATAATACAGATGTCATAACTATTATTTATTTATTTATTTTTAAACAGTGTCTACTCCGGTTTGAACAGGAAACCCCTTCAGTACTTCCACCAGTCAGTGTTTTATAGCAGGTCGTGACTCGTGTGCAACACGTCAGGTAAAACCTACCTCCGTTTTCTCATCCTGCAGCATGCTCTCCAACTCCTTCATCATGAACTCACACATGGCACATTGAGGGGAGTCACGGGCACGCACCATGTTCTATAGAAGAGACTAGTTAGTATAGCAATACACGGTACCACATGAGCCAGACAATCGAGCTTCTTGGAGAGAGGAACACCCTTTACAGAAAATGTCACTGATGAACAGAGTACCTGCAATGTAACAGTGTCTTTGTCTTAACGTGTTCAGTATCAGGAGGTTAACCTACCGTGGCAGGCTTGACAGCCTCCATCTTAGTGGCAGGAATCAGTTTGACAGCGGGGATGGTTTTGGCAGCCACCAGCTTCATCATGGGGACAGAACTCTTCACATCAGCAGAGCAGAAGCCAGCAAAGGTACAGACATCCTTGGGTTGCTGGGGGGGGGGGGGGGGGGGACGACGTCAGAATGGACACATTCATACCACAGAAAATACCCTGTTCCATAGGCCACGCTAGAACCCCTTCCACCAGTCCCCTGTTCCATAGGCCACGCTAGAACCCCTTCCACCAGTCCCCTGTTCCATAGGCCACGCTACGTTCTAGAAACAGAGGCATGCATTGGGCAACATGCACCCAGATCAGATGGTTCCAGACACTAATGACGCAATAAGACACTAACAAACATGTTTGTGGCATGAAAAATAAAAAATAAAGTGGAAACAGCACCATCTGCAGTCCAGCATGAAGACATGCACATCAAATACATTTCCAAAAGAAGACTGACAGCCTGCGACCTAAAATAATATGTACATCCGGCACAACTAAACAGACAAACACAGATGCAGATCTAGAGCAGTAGAGGTGAGTCTGAAGTAAGCAGCACTAATACACAACCAGTACAGGAAGCAGATGCTAAAGCTGTGGCCAGACAGATGGGAGTTATCCGTTGACATGTGTTTTTTTTGGGGGGGGGGGCAAATGTCAGTCTTCATGACTGACATTTATGCAACTTGACCTTTCACCGGAGAATGAGTCCATAATACAATTTTCATCCAAGTCACTGTGTGGCCACAGCCTCAAGGGTGAGAGACTCAAAGCTGAACAGAGAGAGAGACACCTACCTGTTCCTAGAGACCAGCAGCAACCAGAAAAACCCCAGAGGATGGGGGGGGGGAGAAAGAGAGCAGAAAGGCAAATAAATGGATGGAGGAGGGGATGAGGAGAGGGAAGAATCTTTTTTTATCAGCAGGCTAGGAGCTGTATGGGCTAAATGTATCCATTGTGCTGAACCAAATCACATGATCCTCCAACCCCTTTCCCTTTCCTGTAACTACATCTCGGCCCAGTAGTGGGAAAAGTTTGCTCTTGCTCCATATCACCCTGCAGTCTGTTTATTATCTGTCATGTGATATTCAGTGGTGGAGAAAATACCGGTCATACCAGAGTCATTTTCTATTATTGTTAAGGGAATTTTTATCAATGATGACTAATTATGTATACATTTCAATCAGGACTGACTAATCAGAATACTAGTATGTTACTATATATGTACTAATCAGAATACTATTCTATATATGTATGAGTTCTTTTTCTTGATCCCAGTACTGAAAATAATGTGTGTGAACGTGGGCAAAAGTTAGAAAAATGACTGTCTGTTCCTGCTATTTGAATGCTTATCAACACAAGAAAACATCGACTCGTAAATTATATTAAATTGGTAGGATGTGGGAAGGCTTTTCGACACAGCCTTGGTACTGGAACGGAGATGGCACGGGGTAGTGTTAGAACTAATGACGTCATTTTCAGTTTATAACCTGTGGTAACCTGTATTGTGGCAGTACTCTCTTGAATAAAGGCTGTGACTTTACTTTTTAAGACCGGGCTCTGTCCATTCTTATAAAATAAGGGTCTTACAAATTCTTATGAATTGACAGTGTTTCATTTTAATTGGGAATTAAAACAGAGGAATTAAATTCCTTCAACAATTATTAAACAGGACCTAGTTATTAGTGCTCAAGTAAGTCACCCAGTAAAATACTACTTGAGTAAAAGTCTAAAAAAGTATTTGGTTTTAAATTTACTGAAGTATCAAAAGTCAAAGTAATTGCTAAAAAAATATGAATCATTTCAAATGCCTTAAATTAAAACAATCTAGACAGCACAAATTAGTTTGTTAATTTACAGACAGCCGGGGGGGGGGGGGGGGGGGGGGGCGACACTCCAACACCGTTTACAGACTAAGCATTTGTGTTGTTCTCTGTTTAGTGAGTCTGTCAGATCAGAGGCAGTAGGGACGACCAGGGATGCTCTCTGTTTAGTGAGTCTGTCAGATCAGAGGCAGTAGGGACGACCAGGGATGCTCTCTGTTTAGTGAGTCTGTCAGATCAGAGGCAGTAGGGACGACCAGGATGCTCTCTTGATAAGTGTGCAAATCAGACCATTTTACTGTCCTGCTAAGCACTGTTGGGTAAAAAAAGCCAAGGCTAGCTTTTTCAAGCAGAAATTTGCTTCCTGCAACACTAACTCAAAAAAGTTCTGGGACACTGTAAAGTCCATGGAGAATAAGAACACCTCCTCCCAGCTGCCCACTGCACTGAAGATAGGAAACACTGTCACCACTGATAAATCGACCATAATTGAGAATTTCAAAAAGCATTTTTCTACGGCTGGCCATGCTTTCCACCTGGCTACTCCTACCCCGGACAACAGCACTGCACCCCCAACAGCAACTCGCCCAAGCCTTCCCCATTTCTCCTTCTCCCAAATCCATTCAGCTGATGTTCTGAAAGAGCTGCAAAATCTGGACCCCTACAAATCAGCCGGGCTAGACAATCTGGACCCTTTCTTTCTAAAATTATCTGCCGAAATTGTTGCCACCCCTATTACTAGCCTGTTCAACCTCTCTTTCGTGTCGTCTGAGATTCCCAAAGATTGGAAAGCAGCCGCGGTCATCCCCCTCTTCAAAGGGGGGGACACTCTTGACCCAAACTGCTACAGACCTATATCTATCCTACCGTGCCTTTCTAAGGTCTTCGAAAGCCAAGTCAACAAACAGATTACCGACCATTTCGAATCTCACCATACCTTCTCTGCTATGCAATCCGGTTTCAGAGCTGGTCATGGGTGCACCTCAGCCACGCTCAAGGTCCTAAACGATATCTTAACCGCCATCGATAAGAAACATTACTGTACAGCCGTATTCATTGATCTGGCCAAGGCTTTCGACTCTGTCAATCACCATATCCTCATCGGCAGACTCGACAGCCTTGGTTTCTCAAATGATTGCCTCGCCTGGTTCACCAACTACTTCTCTGATAGAGTTCAGTGTGTCAAATCGGAGGGTCTGCTGTCCGGACCTCTGGCAGTCTCTATGGGGGTGCCACAGGGTTCAATTCTTGGACCGACTCTCTTCTCTGTATACATCAATGAGGTCGCTCTTGCTGCTGGTGAGTCCCTGATCCACCTCTACGTAGACGACACCATTCTGTATACTTCCGGCCCTTCTTTGGACACTGTTAACAACCCTCCAGGCAAGCTTCAATGCCATACAACTCTCCTTCCGTGGCCTCCAATTGCTCTTAAATACAAGTAAAACTAAATGCATGCTCTTCAACCGATCGCTACCTGCACCTACCCGCCTGTCCAACATCACTACTCTGGACGGCTCTGACTTAGAATACGTGGACAACTACAAATACTTAGGTGTCTGGTTAGACTGTAAACTCTCCTTCCAGACCCATATCAAACATCTCCAATCCAAAGTTAAATCTAGAATTGGCTTCCTATTTCGCAACAAAGCATCCTTCACTCATGCTGCCAAACATACCCTTGTAAAACTGACCATCCTACCAATCCTCGACTTTGGCGATGTCATTTACAAAATAGCCTCCAATACCCTACTCAACAAATTGGATGCAGTCTATCACAGTGCAATCCGTTTTATCACCAAAGCCCCATATACTACCCACCATTGCGACCTGTACGCTCTCGTTGGCTGGCCCTCGCTTCATACTCGTCGCCAAACCCACTGGCTCCATGTCATCTACAAGACCCTGCTAGGTAAAGTCCCCCCTTATCTCAGCTCGCTGGTCACCATAGCATCTCCCACCTGTAGCACACGCTCCAGCAGGTATATCTCTCTAGTCACCCCCAAAACCAATTCTTTCTTTGGCCGCCTCTCCTTCCAGTTCTCTGCTGCCAATGACTGGAACGAACTACAAAAATCTCTGAAACTGGAAACACGTATCTCCCTCACTAGCTTTAAGCACCAACTGTCAGAGCAGCTCACAGATTACTGCACCTGTACATAGCCCACCTATAATTTAGCCCAAACAACTACCTCTTTCCCAACTGTATTTAATTTTAATTTATTTATTTATTTTGCTCCTTTGCACCCCATTATTTTTTATTTCTACTTTGCACATTCTTCCATTGCAAAACTACCATTCCAGTATTTTACTTGCTATATTGTATTTACTTTGCCATCATGGCCTTTTTTGCCTTTACCTCCCTTCTCACCTCATTTGCTCACATTGTATATAGACTTGTTTATACTGCATTATTGACTGTATGTTTGTTTTTACTCCATGTGTAACTCTGTGTCGTTTTATCTGTCGAACTGCTTTGCTTTATCTTGGCCAGGTCGCAATTGTAAATGAGAACTTGTTCTCAACTTGCCTACCTGGTTAAATAAAGGTAAAATAAATAAATAAAATAAATAAAAAATGGAGTAAAAAGTACATTTCCTTCTCTACATTCCTAAAGAAAATAAAGTCTTGAAATATATAAATAGTAAAGTCAAATACAGATACCGCCAAAAAAACAAAACCACTACTTAAGCAGTACTTTAAAATATTTTTTACACCACTAGTAATATTATGCAGATCTCCCGGCTAAATGAGGCCTAGTTATTAGCGCTAACTGTGAACCGTAACAGATCTCCTGGCTAAATGAGGCCCGTAACAGATCTCCCGGCTAAATGAGGCCTAGTTATTAGCACTAACTGTGGACCGTAACAGATCTCCCGGCTAAATGAGGCCTAGTTATTAGCGCTAACTGTGGACCGTAACAGATCTCCCGGCTAAATGAGGCCTAGTTATTAGCGCTAACTGTGGACCGTAACAGATCTCCTGGCTAAATGAGGCCTAGTTATTAGCGCTAACTGTGGACCGTAACAGATCTCCTGGCTAAATGAGGCCTAGTTATTAGCGCTAACTGTGGACCGTAACAGATCTCCTGGCTAAATGAGGCCTAGTTATTAGCGCTAACTGTGGACCGTAACAGATCTCCCAGCTAAATGAGGCCTAGTTATTAGCGCTAACTGTGGACCGTAACAGATCTCCCAGCTAAATGAGGCCTAGTTATTAGTGCTAACTGTGGACCGTAACAGATCCCCTGGCTAAATGAGGCCTAGTTACTAGTGCTAACTGTGGACCGTAACAGATCTCCCGTAAAGGAGTTACTCACCATGGACATCAGCTGCTGGACGATAAGAGGGGCGTACTGGCTGACGTACTGCTTGCACTGAAACAAGAGGACAGGAAGTGGTACAACAAACGTGCTCTGCTAGCATCATAGATTAAAAGTAATGGGGGGGGGGGGGGGGGGGTTGCAAGTTGTATTTTACTGTTGTTATAGAAACCAGTCCCCTAACCGGGTCAGAGACCACACTGGTTCTGGATCTGCAACTAACTAGACAACAAGGCCTCTCACCAGGTCAGAGATACCAGGCCCCAGCAGGTCACACTGGTCCTGGATCTGCTCGATCAGAGAGTTGACAAAAGTAGAGTTCCTCTTCGCCTCCTCCTGAGTGTCTGTGATGAACTTCACACAGTCCTCACACACATCTCCAGTCTCCTACAAGGAGACAGAAAACATTCACTAGGGAATAAGGAGTAGCAGTTACATCAACACGCACCCCAGTATGAATCAGTAGTAGTTTAAAGTTGCTACTGTGTTAGTGTTCAGTAGGGGGAAATGTTTTGAAAACAGGGATGTACAAAGAGAATTTGTCCAATGACAAAAAAAGATTTCAGTTTCCCGTTGCGAAACGATTTGGTACTTTGTGCCCTACTGAACACAACCCAGATGCATCTAGATTTAGTATAATAGGAAGTCAAAGGCAGAATCACATGTCTCCCCCCCCCCCCCAAGCCCTTTTAGGCACACAAAGAACATGACCATGTACCTGTGCCGCAGCAGGTTCCTGCTTGGTGTTATCCTGCGCCTGAGGGTAGAGGAGCCCAGGGACGTTGAGGAGGAAGGGGGCGACCCTCTGGGCTAGGTCTACCTGGGGGATCTCATTGGACGTGAGCTGGGGGATCTGGTTGGACTTGAGCTTAGCCAGCCTGGCCAGAGCTGCCTGCTGGGAGTCACACAGCCCCATGGCACCACAAGCCACCTGAGGATCCTCCTGGGAAACAATCAACGTCCGTCCACTTTAGGTCACGACAAGCTGCATCTCACTACACAGCATAAATAGACCCCTGGATCCTCACACTGCTACGGAGGGGATGACGGCTCATAATTAAATGGTATCAAACATGAAACCAATTGAATGGCATCAAATGGTTTCTATTTCCAGCCATTATCATGAGCCCATCCTCTCCAATTAAGATGTAACCAACCTTCGGTGACAAAACTATTTAACTCCGGGTCAGTTTTCCCACTCCAGACCCAGATTAGGCCAACTCCTACACTATTTAACCCCGGGTCAGTTTTCCCACTCCAGACCCAGATTAGGCCAACTCCTACCTTAAAAACTATCTACACTGAAAGGGTGTTTGTCCAGGAACTATGGATGTGTGTTGTTGACCATCTGGTGCTGAAGCCATGGCAGGTTGAACTGAGAGGGATGAAGCCTTTCGGACTGTTAGTCACAGGAAGCAGTCGAGGCCCACAAAGAACCGTCTGTCTGTATGACCAGAGATCCAGCCAGCATCCTAAATGCCTCTCATTCAACTAGTCCCCTAGCTCACATAGACACTCTACTGTGTGGCCCCTTGAGTTTACAAACAGAGTCTGATAAGGAGAGAGTAATACATTTACTTTTCTACAGAGAGAGCGACTCCGAATGCAAATCTAATGCCCAAGATGGCCCTATGAAAGGCTCAAATCCATTAAGTGCATAGGATTGCATAGTGGGCAACAAGGTTGCTCTACCTCACTGTCAAAATGTGAACCGTTAACCCACTGTAATTCATTCATTAACAGATCTCTGTCCACGGACCAGACTGTATTAAAGACTGGACATTCAGTCCACTTTTACACATCAGTTCAGCTGTCTACCATCTCAACACTAATAAGCATTAAAAATCACCACCTCATTTTTAAAAAAATAGTATTTATTTTAACTAATGTTATTATACAGTGTTTGGTACATACCAGTTCTCCAGTGATGATACCCATAAGGATAGGGTAGTAGCTGTCTACCAGCTCCTTACACTCTGCAGACAGATTCTTGTCAGGAACCAAGGCACAGGCCTTCTCCAGGTAGCCCAGGATCTCACCCTGGAAACACACAGATCTCAGAGCCTCAGGACACGTTGTTGTCGTCGTCGTGTCTGGCGTCTCCCCTGGGAGAACAACTACGACACCCTACTCAGAGGACTGTTTGAACAATGGTAGCTATGGCCAGGGTATCTTACGAACTCAATTAGGGACTGGAAAACGGTTCTGGCATAAATGCACCGATAGTTTACGCTGGTTGGAAGAGTGGTAAAATAAAAACAGATTAGTCAGTTAACAACAAATTCTTATATTCATTGACGGCCTACCAGGGAACAGTGGGTTAAACTGCCTTGTTCAGGGGGCAGAACGACAGATTTTTACCTTGTCAGCTCGGGGATTTGATCCAACCGCTAGGCTACCCCGCCTCCTACCGCTAGGCTACCCCACCTCCTACCGCTAGGCTACCTGCCACCCATGGTAGAGCATGAATTTGTTTTCAGCAGCAAAAGTTGTGGAACAATCTTCATCCCCCATGACGCACCTCAGTAGCGTTGTCTTTCAGCAGCTGGTCCACCACAATCAACACCTCCTTACACAGGTCACATGGCACAGATTTCTGAAACAGAAGGAGGGGGAGATGATTAGAGTGACAAAACCCCAAGGCCAGGTCAAACAATGCCCACCTGTTGAGCCATTTACACAGTGAAAGACAAGGGCTTAGAGCAGCATTTACCCAAACTCTGTCGTCATCCCCCCTGGGTGCACCAACGTTACCAAAACTGTCCTCCCCCCCCGGGTGCACCCTGGGGGAGGGGCCCAGGACAAAGCTTGGGTAACGTTGGTCAAGATCTCTGCTCCTTCAGTAGCCAATAACTTGCTAGATACAGCAGGCTAGAATCTCACCATCTGGGGTTGGTTCCATACGTTCTGTTGGCAGTGGACCACGGCGCCGCAGATAGAGGCAGTCTTCACATTGTGGCACCAGTAGGGAGGACCACGGGCACACTGTTCAGTACCCAACAGAGGGGTGGCGACGGCTACGAGGACAAAAAAATAAAATAAATCTAGCGGGTTATTTCAACACATACCCATCTAACCAAACTGTTGTCGGCGCGTTACACAATAGTACTAGAAAAGTCACTGCCCCATTCTTGAATAAAACAGTGTTACATTTGACACATTGTCATTTAGCAGACGCTCTTATCCAGAGTGACTTACAGTGGACAACGAGAGCATAGATTTCCATCCCGGTCCCCTGTGGGCATCAAACCCACAACCCTAGTGTTGGAAGTACCATGCTCTACAAGCTGAGCAAGTCATTTGTTTAGAAGTAAAAGCACTGCATCGTAGGGCTAGGGGTGTCACAACAGCCCCGGGTTCAATTCCAGGCTGTGTCACAGCCGGCCGTGACCGGGAGACCCATGAGGCAGCACACGTTTGGCCCAGCGTCGTACAGGTTAGGGGAGAGAGCTCTGCCGGGATTTCCTTGTCAAATAAACCAGCAACGTGATAGATGGTTAATCATGTGACAACAATTTCAGCAGACATGACATAGATCACCTAGTGCTGCTGGAGCAATAGTCTACATACTGAGGCTGGACCCGTATCGAGTGGGTCATTGTGACAACAGCCTAAAGATAGATTGTAGATAGGACACGGCATGTGTTTAGTAAGCACAAAACATTCAGAAAGGGGGGGGGGGGGGGGGGCACTATCTGTACTTGTCCAATGAGAACCGCTAATTTTCCATAGCAAAACCTTATCTACAGTACACCATAGGAATCTAAGGCATTAGGAAACACAACTGAAACACTCAGTCATGTTCACATGCTGATAATACCCACCCACCCCTCCCTCTTCTCCTCAGCAGTCAGGTCACATGACTAGGCAGATAAAAACAAGCTATTGCTCAATATGATGTAATGGGCCTAGGCATCACAGGGACATGTTTCAGCATTGTCGAACTCCCCAAAGAGCAAAGTCTTTAAGCTACAGTTTCAGTGAGTCAGCATAGATAAAGTATAATTAAACAATAAGGCTCAATGGGTATGGTATATAACCCCCCCCGACAGCAGGCCTAATGAATAGCCTATGATGAACATCTTGTCTACAGAGCAAGAATGACTCCTAATGACGTAGGAGTGTCAAACCACTATTCTCATAGTGAATGGAATTATTGTGCTGTTCGCTTTGCCAACTGGGTGCTCTAAAACATCTCCCCAAAACCAAAGGGGAACGAACACAAGAGCAAGTGTATTGCAGAAATGGCAAATATGAGTAAGCATGTGACAAAAACAATTTAATGCTTAGTAAACAGGTGTTTACGCTTACTTATGGGCCATTGTAATAAAGACCTTGTTCTTACCAGACTTGCCCAGTTAAATTAAGGTTAAAAAAAATATATATACACACGTGGTACCAGGATTACATCAATGTGTAGGGGGTCAAGGTAATTGAGGTAGCTATGTACATATAGGTCAGGATAAAGTGAGGAGGCAACAGGATATATAAACAGTAGCAGCAGAGGAGTCATAAGAGTTCCTGCAACAACAAGGGTCAATGCAGATAGAGGCTGATGAGTAATCATATAACTGGCCGTGTCGTAAAGATAAGTGGATCGTCTACGAGACGGTCTTTATGACAGTGTGATCCAATTCCAAAATACAACACCAGGAGTCAAGGAGGAAGAAGCTAGAAAAAGGATTAGCCATTGTCACACACAGCAGCAATAAGCAACTCTCGATCTACTGACCAAACCAGGACACAAAATGGAACTAGCTTGTGCATGTTTATTACAACAAAGCCCTTGTAACAATACTAGCCTATACGGAAGTGAGTTTTGCTTCTCTAGAACCCAGTTTGTATAAGGGGTTCTATAGGGGACGTGACAGACTGCATGATTGATTTATTGAATGTGTTCGGCAGTAATCAGCAAAAAAAAAAAGCCAAAGCGCTGGGCGATTAGTGCTTTCCTAGGTCAGACTGGTTCGATTTTTTTTTTATAAATTTAAATTCAAAAAAAAAAAAAAAAGTTTAACATCAGTTTGAATTTCTTTGACCTTTGGTCATTATTGCATAATGCATTTAATTGGAGCTTTTTCATGGAAATTCCAAAACCAAAGTTAGTGAACATTCAAATGCCAAAACATAGAAAATATTCCATTAGCTAGCTGGTCCACATTGGGTAGACATCAATAGAGCAGTACATTAAATGGAGAGTATCCTGGCCCGTTACAGCACCGCCTGGTATGGCAACTGGTCATGCATACGGTCCAGACTATTTACATTGGACCCCCCCCCCCCCCCCCCAAACACACAATTTCTTGAACTGGATTGTAGGTAAGCAATTCACTAAGGTCTATCTATACCTGTTGTATTCAGCGCATGTGACAAATACAATTAGATTATATTTTCTCTGCATTGTTGGGAACGGCCCATAAGTACTGTTAGAATAAGATGTAATAAATAAAAGACGGTGAATAGGAGAGCAAGTTAGATGGAGTGTGATTGTGTAAGACAACAGATCCACACTTTAGTTTTTCCCATAAAGAATATTTGCATAAAGTGCAGACTCACTGTACACGTATGTTTGTTTACATAAAATGGTGATATAACAGTTATGCCATCACTGCCATTTACCTGCGCAAACGGGTGTTAATGATTTAGTTATTTCCTAAAACAGGTTAGGTGAAAAGAAAAACATTTGGCAGGGCTAGCTACTCTGCTTCGATAGCTAATGCGTCACACCAATGTCTGAGCTATACAAATAAATATAAAGTAGCTATCATGAGTTGCTTTGATATTATATATCGTGGCTTTATTTTTTAAATTACTTTAACATTGTGTCCTTTGGCTAAAAGTTAAATCAACCGGACCACAGCTAACCTTGCCAGAGTATCTTGCTGGCTAATAACTCCCTGGCCAAGTATCTATAGTTAGTTAGGTAACTTCCTGTTAGCTAGCTGCTATAGCTAACAGTACACTAGGCTACAGTGAAGTTAGCTCCGATTCATAACGTAGAAATAAGACACAAGTTATCTAGCACAAAGTTTTTTTTTTTTTATCATTCTCTAGTTACACATCTTGAATGTTCATAAAGTGAAGTTTAAAAAACAAGTTACTTAAAATTGGTCATTGGACGAGATTGTATTTAACCGTTGGTTGCTACAGTAACGTTAGCTGGCTAAGCTAACGTCGATACGTATTCTCTATACTACATATTTATCTATGATACAACAAAAAAGCCAACTATGTACCTAGTTAACGTTACACTAATCAAATCGTTTTCCAATGTAATGTGTATCGTATTACCTGCCGAGATGAAAAACAAAGCGAGGTACAGCATGACTGCGCTGTTTATGTCCGGTTGAAAGCTGTTCTTGTTCTGTCGACTGTGTGAATTTGAATGGCGACTGTTCGGTTTTGAGCACTGCAGTGCAGGGTGGAGGAGGAGGAGGAGCCTGTCCAGGGTCTGAGCACTGCAATGCAGGGTGGAGGAGGGGGAGGAGCCTGTCCAGGGTCTGAGCACTGCAATGCAGGGTGGAGGAGGGGGAGGAGCCTGTCCAGGGTCTGAGCACTGCAATGCAGGCTGGAGGAGGAGGAGGAGCCTGTCCAGGGTCTGAGCACTGCACTACAGGGTGGAGGAGGAGGAGCCTGTCCAGGGTCTGAGCACTACACTGCAGGGTGGAGGAGGAGAAGGAGCCTGTCCAGGGTCTGAGCACTGCACTGCAGGGTGGAGGAGGAGGCGCCTGTCCAGGGTCTGAGCACTGCACTGCAGGGTGGAGGAGGAGGAGGAGCCTGTCCAGGGTCTGAGCACTGCACTACAGGGTGGAGGAGGAGGAGCCTGTCCAGGGTCTGAGCACTACACTGCAGGGTGGAGGAGGAGGAGGAGCCTGTCCAGGGTCTGAGCACTGCACTGCAGGGTGGAGGCAGAGGAGGAACCTGTCCAGGGTCTAAGCACTGCACTGCAGGGTGGAGGAGGAGGAGCCTGTCCATGGTCTGAGCACTGCACTGCAGGGTGGAGGAGGAGGAGCCTGTCCAGGGTCTGAGCACTGCACTGCAGGGTGGAGGCGGAGGAGGAGCCTGTCCAGGGTCTAAGCACTGCACTGCAGGGTGGAGGAGGAGGAGCCTGTCCAGGGTCTGAGCACTGCACTGCAGGGTGGAGGAGGAGGAGCCTGTCCAGGGTCTAAGCACTGCACTGCAGGGTGGAGGAGGAGGAGGAGCCTGTCCAGGGTCTAAGCACTGCACTGCAGGGTGGAGTGGGGGTGGTGGAGGAGGGCTGCACTGGGTTTACAGCATGTCTCATAGTCAGGTGACTTCTGAGCCCGGACATGTGACGGTCTTGTCTGGGTCTATTTGATTGATCAGCGTTTTCTTCTTCTTCTTTTTTTTTGCCTTTGAAAAATAGTTAGTAGATCATTATGTAAGGTATCATTATTGTAGTTATATGTAGACAAACATAGCCTACTCATTATCCCCCCCCCCCCCCACACACACACACACACACACACACACATATGACTAAAAAGGTTGCAGTTGAAAATGAGAACTTGTTCTCAACTGGCCTACCCGGTTAAATTAAGTTGAAATAAATAAAACAAATCAATCAATCAAAAGGCTATAAGGTCTTTATTTCTCCACACATTGCCTGGATTGATACAAATGAGTAGCCTATGATAATTAAGAGTGCAATTAAAGCACATGATAAGATCACTGAGTCACTGTGGGTGATCACTGTATTCAAATATTTAACTGATCTAATGAAACTTGATTTGATTTCTACTGAGTGTTGGTACTCAATTTAGTGATTTTACATGCAAATAATCCAATTTTAACATACCGAGGAGTTAAGTTTAGGGTTATCTTTGCATAGCCTTTCCCATGCTCTCCCCAGGGAATATGTAGGCCTATTACTGTAATGTATTGCTCCAGGCTCTAGATTTATTTTATGCGATTACGTTTTACAGGATGGATGGTGAGAGAGAGAACAGACACATTTCCTCAAATATAGGCTAGGCCTACATTGCCTTATGACAGACTGTTAAATAGCCATCACTAGCATATTAGAGGCTGCTGCCCCATAGACATAGACTTGAAATCACTGGCCACTTTAATAAATGGAACACTAGTCACTTTAATAATGTTTACATATCTTGCATTACTCATCTCATATGTATATACTGTATTCTATCCTATTCTACTGTATTTTAGTCTATGTATTACTCATCTCATATGTATATACTGTATTCTATCCTATTCTACTGTATTTTAGTCTATGTATTACTCATCTCATATGTATATACTGTATTCTATCCTATTCTACTGTATTTTAGTCTATGTATTACTCATCTCATATGTATATACTGTATTCTATTCTACTGTATTTTAGTCTATGTATTACTCATCTCATATGTATATACTGTATTCTATTCTATTCTACTGTATTTTAGTCTATGCATTACTCATCTCATATGTATATACTGTATTCTATCCTATTCTACTGTATTTTAGTCTATGCATTACTCATCTCATATGTATATACTGTATTCTATTCTATTCTACTGTATTTTAGTCTATGTATTACTCATCTCATATGTACATACTGTATTCTATCCTATTCTACTGTATTTTAGTCTATGCATTACTCATCTCATATGTATATACTGTATTCTATCCTATTCTACTGTATTTTAGTCTATGCATTACTCATCTCATATGTATATACTGTATTCTATTCTATTCTACTGTATTTTAGTCTATGTATTACTCATCTCATATGTATATACTGTATTCTATCCTATTCTACTGTATTTTAGTCTATGTATTACTCATCTCATATGTATATACTGTATTCTATACTATTCTACTGTATCTTAGTCTATGTATTACTCATCTCATATGTACATACTGTATTCTATCCTATTCTACTGTATTTTAGTCTATGTATTACTCATCTCATATGTACATACTGTATTCTATTCTATTCTACTGTATTTTAGTCTATGTATTACTCATCTCATATGTATATACTGTATTCTATCCTATTCTACTGTATTTTAGTCTATGTATTACTCATCTCATATGTATATACTGTATTCTATCCTATTCTACTGTATTTTAGTCTATGTATTACTCATCTCATATGTATATACTGTATTCTATCCTATTCTACTGTATTTTAGTCTATGTATTACTCATCTCATATGTATATACTGTATTCTATACTATTCTACTGTATCTTAGTCTATGTATTACTCATCTCATATGTACATACTGTATTCTATCCTATTCTACTGTATTTTAGTCTATTTATTACTCATCTCATATGTACATACTGTATTCTATTCTATTCTACTGTATTTTAGTCTATGTATTACTCATCTCATATGTATATACTGTATTCTATCCTATTCTACTGTATTTTAGTCTATGTATTACTCATCTCATATGTATATACTGTATTCTATCCTATTCTACTGTATTTTAGTCTATGTATTACTCATCTCATATGTATATACTGTATTCTATCCTATTCTACTGTATTTTAGTCTATGTATTACTCATCTCATATGTATATACTGTATTCTATCCTATTCTACTGTATTTTAGTCTATGTATTACTCATCTCATATGTATATACTGTATTCTATCCTATTCTACTGTATTTTAGTCTATGTATTACTCATCTCATATGTATATACTGTATTCTATCCTATTCTACTGTATTTTAGTCTATGTATTACTCATCTCATATGTATATACTGTATTCTATCCTATTCTACTGTATTTTAGTCTATGTATTACTCATCTCATATGTATATACTGTATTCTATCCTATTCTACTGTATTTTAGTCTATGTATTACTCATCTCATATGTATATACTGTATTCTATCCTATTCTACTGTATTTTAGTCTATGTATTACTCATCTCATATGTATATACTGTATTCTATCCTATTCTACTGTATTTTAGTCTATGTATTACTCATCTCATATGTACATACTGTATTCTATCCTATTCTACTGTATTTTAGTCTATGTATTACTCATCTCATATGTACATACTGTATTCTATTCTATTCTACTGTATTTTAGTCTATGTATTACTCATCTCATATGTACATACTGTATTCTATTCTATTCTACTGTATTTTAGTCTATGTATTACTCATCTCATATGTATATACTGTATTCTATCCTATTCTACTGTATTTTAGTCTATGTATTACTCATCTCATATGTATATACTGTATTCTATCCTATTCTACTGTATTTTAGTCTATGTATTACTCATCTCATATGTATATACTGTATTCTATACTATTCTACTGTATCTTAGTCTATGTATTACTCATCTCATATGTACATACTGTATTCTATCCTATTCTACTGTATTTTAGTCTATGTATTACTCATCTCATATGTACATACTGTATTCTATTCTATTCTACTGTATTTTAGTCTATGTATTACTCATCTCATATGTATATACTGTATTCTATCCTATTCTACTGTATTTTAGTCTATGTATTACTCATCTCATATGTATATACTGTATTCTATCCTATTCTACTGTATTTTAGTCTATGTATTACTCATCTCATATGTATATACTGTATTCTATCCTATTCTACTGTATTTTAGTCTATGTATTACTCATCTCATATGTACATACTGTATTCTATTCTATTCTACTGCATCTTCGTCTATGTATTACTCATCTCATATGTACATACTGTATTCTATTCTATTCTACTGTATCTTAGTCTATGTATTACTCATCTCATATGTACATACTGTATTCTATTCTATTCTACTGTATCTTAGTCTATGTATTACTCATCTCATATGTATATACTGTATTCTATCCTATTCTACTGTATTTTAGTCTATGTATTACTCATCTCATATGTATATACTGTATTCTATCCTATTCTACTGTATTTTAGTCTATGTATTACTCATCTCATATGTACATACTGTATTCTATTCTATTCTACTGTATTTTAGTCTATGTATTACTCATCTCATATGTATATACTGTATTCTATTCTATTCTACTGTATTTTAGTCTATGTATTACTCATCTCATATGTACATACTGTATTCTATTCTATTCTACTGCATCTTCGTCTATGTATTACTCATCTCATATGTACATACTGTATTCTATTCTATTCTACTGTATCTTAGTCTATGTATTACTCATCTCATATGTACATACTGTATTCTATTCTATTCTACTGTATCTTAGTCTATGTATTACTCATCTCATATGTATATACTGTATTCTATCCTATTCTACTGTATTTTAGTCTATGTATTACTCATCTCATATGTATATACTGTATTCTATCCTATTCTACTGTATTTTAGTCTATGTATTACTCATCTCATATGTATATACTGTATTCTATCCTATTCTACTGTATTTTAGTCTATGTATTACTCATCTCATATGTACATACTGTATTCTATCCTATTCTACTGTATTTTAGTCTATGTATTACTCATCTCATATGTATATACTGTATTCTATTCTATTCTACTGTATTTTAGTCTATGTATTACTCATCTCATATGTACATACTGTATTCTATTCTATTCTACTGCATCTTCGTCTATGTATTACTCATCTCATATGTACATACTGTATTCTATTCTATTCTACTGTATCTTAGTCTATGTATTACTCATCTCATATGTACATACTGTATTCTATTCTATTCTACTGTATCTTAGTCTATGTATTACTCATCTCATATGTATATACTGTATTCTATCCTATTCTACTGTATTTTAGTCTATGTATTACTCATCTCATATGTATATACTGTATTCTATCCTATTCTACTGTATTTTAGTCTATGTATTACTCATCTCATATGTATATACTGTATTCTATCCTATTCTACTGTATTTTAGTCTATGTATTACTCATCTCATATGTACATACTGTATTCTATTCTATTCTACTGCATCTTCGTCTATGTATTACTCATCTCATATGTACATACTGTATTCTATTCTATTCTACTGTATCTTAGTCTATGTATTACTCATCTCATATGTACATACTGTATTCTATTCTATTCTACTGTATCTTAGTCTATGTATTACTCATCTCATATGTATATACTGTATTCTATCCTATTCTACTGTATTTTAGTCTATGTATTACTCATCTCATATGTATATACTGTATTCTATCCTATTCTACTGTATTTTAGTCTATGTATTACTCATCTCATATGTACATACTGTATTCTATTCTATTCTACTGTATTTTAGTCTATGTATTACTCATCTCATATGTATATACTGTATTCTATTCTATTCTACTGTATTTTAGTCTATGTATTACTCATCTCATATGTACATACTGTATTCTATTCTATTCTACTGCATCTTCGTCTATGTATTACTCATCTCATATGTACATACTGTATTCTATTCTATTCTACTGTATCTTAGTCTATGTATTACTCATCTCATATGTACATACTGTATTCTATTCTATTCTACTGTATCTTAGTCTATGTATTACTCATCTCATATGTATATACTGTATTCTATCCTATTCTACTGTATTTTAGTCTATGTATTACTCATCTCATATGTATATACTGTATTCTATCCTATTCTACTGTATTTTAGTCTATGTATTACTCATCTCATATGTATATACTGTATTCTATCCTATTCTACTGTATTTTAGTCTATGTATTACTCATCTCATATGTACATACTGTATTCTATCCTATTCTACTGTATTTTAGTCTATGTATTACTCATCTCATATGTATATACTGTATTCTATTCTATTCTACTGTATTTTAGTCTATGTATTACTCATCTCATATGTACATACTGTATTCTATTCTATTCTACTGCATCTTCGTCTATGTATTACTCATCTCATATGTACATACTGTATTCTATTCTATTCTACTGTATCTTAGTCTATGTATTACTCATCTCATATGTACATACTGTATTCTATTCTATTCTACTGTATCTTAGTCTATGTATTACTCATCTCATATGTATATACTGTATTCTATCCTATTCTACTGTATTTTAGTCTATGTATTACTCATCTCATATGTATATACTGTATTCTATCCTATTCTACTGTATTTTAGTCTATGTATTACTCATCTCATATGTATATACTGTATTCTATCCTATTCTACTGTATTTTAGTCTATGTATTACTCATCTCATATGTACATACTGTATTCTATCCTATTCTACTGTATTTTAGTCTATGTATTACTCATCTCATATGTATATACTGTATTCTATTCTATTCTACTGTATTTTAGTCTATGTATTACTCATCTCATATGTACATACTGTATTCTATTCTATTCTACTGTATTTTAGTCTATGTATTACTCATCTCATATGTACATACTGTATTCTATCCTATTCTACTGTATTTTAGTCTATGTATTACTCATCTCATATGTATATACTGTATTCTATCCTATTCTACTGTATTTTAGTCTATGTATTACTCATCTCATATGTACATACTGTATTCTATTCTATTTTACTGCATCTTCGTCTATGTATTACTCATCTCATATGTACATACTGTATTCTATTCTATTCTACTGTATCTTAGTCTATGTATTACTCATCTCATATGTACATACTGTATTCTATTCTATTCTACTGTATCTTAGTCTATGTATTACTCATCTCATATGTATATACTGTATTCTATCCTATTCTACTGTATTTTAGTCTATGTATTACTCATCTCATATGTATATACTGTATTCTATCCTATTCTACTGTATTTTAGTCTATGTATTACTCATCTCATATGTATATACTGTATTCTATCCTATTCTACTGTATTTTAGTCTATGTATTACTCATCTCATATGTATATACTGTATTCTATCCTATTCTACTGTATTTTAGTCTATGTATTACTCATCTCATATGTACATACTGTATTCTATTCTATTCTACTGCATCTTATTCTATGTATTACTCATCTCATATGTACATACTGTATTCTATTCTATTCTACTGCATCTTATTCTATGCCTCTCTGACATTGCTCGTCCATATATCTATATATTCTTAATTCCATTCCTTTACTTTAGATTGTGTGTATTGTTAGATGTTACATGTTAGATATTACAAGAAACACAAGCATTTCGCTACACCCGCAATAACATCTGCTAAACACATGTACGTGACCAATAACATTTGATTTGATTTGATGTGGTGCAACAGTACAAAACCTCAAGCTGATAATCCTCAAACGGAACCAATATTTTTCCCTTTTGTATTTTACTGTTGTGAAATGTTTCAATCAGGGATTCACCATGTTTTTTTTATACCAACATCAGTATGTATTTTATTGGAAATTGAATGAAATGATTAATAACTTAAGTTTATCTTGTATAGCATACAATTTGTATCTGACTTGTGTGAATTTAAATGTTGCTGTTGCAGTGCCCTCAGAAAGTATTCATACCCCTTGACTTATTCCAAAGGTTGTTGAGTTATAGTCTGAATTTAAAATTGACAAATTTTTTTATTTTGGTCTCACCCAATCTACACACAAATCTAAATTGAATCATTGTTAAATTCAAGACAAAATGTGAAGAAAAAGTCCAACGGGTGTGAATGCTTTTATGGAAGTTTCCCTTGTAAAAGTTCAATTCTCCCTGGAAAAAGTAAAGTCAGTGTCACATCTACTCCCACTCCTCCCCTCCGGCGTTCGACGTCGCCGGGATACTAACCACCAGTCCTGGCAACCTATCATTACTCACACCTGGCAACCCATCATTACTCACACCTGGCAACCCATCATTACTCACACCTGGCAACCCATCATTACGTGCGGTGGTTTCTCTCCTCGCTTTCCTCTCCATTTCCAGTTCAAGCGTCGTATGGTCGACCCCTGGGATCCGGGAATGTCGAACACATCACAACACCACTCACCCTCGCTGTGCACCAAGACACCTATCTCCTGGGCGAGGATGAGAATCACCGTGCCCAGGATGCCAGAGGACCTGCATTCCCTCACCTTGTGGTTCCATGTCTGTTGAGAGTCCAGGTAGCGCCCACCAGCCTCCAGCCCATCCCTCCCGTGTTTTGGGACATAGATGTGGGACATCCGCCGGGCTCTGGAGAAGGAACCCTCGCCCATTACCTGCCCACCTGAACACATTTACTGTACGTTCCCTGTTGACCTGAGCGCACACATCCCTGACCACTGGATACCTCTGGTATCACACACACTATTCACTCCAACTCTGAGAAATACCGGTGGCTCACTTTGGCGTAGGACGTGGCCCACTTTGGCGTAGGACGTGGCCCACTTTGGCGTAGGACGTGGCCCACTTTGGCGTAGGACGTGGCCCACTTTGGCGTAGGACGTGGCCCACTTTGGCGTAGGACGTGGCCCACTTTGGTGTAGGACATGGCTCACTCTATCAACTCATGCTCAGTATGTGCCCAAACAAAAATCCCCCAGCAGGGAAACTCCTTGCCCTTCCCGTACCTCAGCGTCCAGGTCTATGGCCTTCCAGAGGACATCGTCTCCGACCGTGGCTCCCAATTTACGTCACGGGTATGGAAGGCATTCATGGAGAAACTAACTGTCAGCCTCACTTCTGATTCCTAGCCTCAGTCCAACGTGCAAGTGGAGAGGATGAACCAGAAGCTGGCGAAGTTCCTCAGAAGTCACTGCCAGGAGCTGCAGGGGGAGTTGGCCCGATTCCTTCCCTGTGCGGAGTACGCCCAGAATTCATGACGTCACTTCTCCACCGGACTGACTCCCTTCCAGTGTGTCCTGAGTTATCACACCAGCCATGGCTTCGCGACCAATATATTGTATCAGTGTATGAATACCATAGACAGTATAAATGTCGACTTGATTTACTGCCTTATTTCTACGACGTATTTAGAAGGCATAGTTACAGGAGCTATGCTATAACTCTGCATGTGTGTGCATCCCTCCCTGTATTACATTGATTACTTTATTTAATATTTTTTATTTTTTATTAACTAGGACTTATTTGTATGTATTACCAAGCGTTAAACGCTACACACCATCTTCATATATCTTTATGTACATATTCTTTATCCCTTTACACTTGTGTCTATAAGGTAGTTGTTGTGGAATTGTTAGGTTAGATTACTCGTTGGTTATTACTGCATTGTCGGAACTAGAAGCACGAGCATTTCGCTACACTCGCACTAACATCTGCTAACCATGTGTATGTGACCAATACATTTGATTTGATTTGAGAATACGATGCAGCGTTTTCTGGAAGTATTCAGACCTCTTGTTGACTTTTTCCACATTTTGTTATGTTACAAACGTATTCTAAAATTGATTAAATTAATCCTCCCCCCTCATTAATCTACACACAATACTGCATAATGACAAACGCAAAAACATTTTTTTTTATTTTTTTTTATACAAATCTGAAATATCACATTTTACGTAAGTATTCAGACCCTTTACTCAGTACTTTGTTGAAGAACCTTTGGCAGCCATTACAGTCTTGATCCTTTTTTAGGTATGACGCTACAAGCTTGGCACACCTGTATTTGGGGAGTTCCTCCCATTCTTCTCTGCAGAACCTCTCAACCTCTGTGAGGTTGGATGGGGAGTGTTACTGTATTCATACCCCTGAGTCAATACATGTCAGAATCACCTTTGGCAGCGATTACAGCTGTGAGTCTTTCTGGGTAAGTCTCTAAGAGCTTTGCACACCTGGATTATACAGTATTTACACATGATTATTTTTTAAATTCTTCAAGCTCTGTCAAGTTGGTTGTTGATCATTGCAAGACAGCCATAGATTTAAGCTGATTTAAGTCAAATCTGTAACTAGGCCACTCAAGAACATTGATACAGTAGTTTCATTTTTAGTTATGACGGTATGATAAGCACTAAGCAGATTTCAAAAAGCCTACTTTAAAGTAGGAGAAGATGAGTCTACTTTACAGTAGCAGGAGATGAGTCTACTTTACAGTAGAATATTAGTCTACTTTACAGTAGCAGGAGATGATCCTACTTTACAGTAGCAGGAGATGAGTCTACTTTACAGTAGCTGGAGATGATCCTACTTTACAGTAGCAGGAGATGAGTCTACTTTACAGTAGCAGGAGATGATCCTACTTTACAGTAGCAGGAGATGAGTCTACTTTACAGTTGAAGATGAGTCTACTTTACAGTAGCAGGAGATGAGTCTACTTTACAGTAGCAGGAGATTATCATACTTTACAGTAGACAATGAGTCTACTTTACAGTAGCAGGAGATGAGTCTACTTTACAGTAGCAGGAGATGAGTCTACTTTACAGTAGCAGGAGATGAATCTACTTTACAGTAGAAGGAGATGATCCTACTTTACAGTATAAGGAGATGATCCTACTTTACAGTATAAGGAGATGAGTCTACTTTACAGTAGAAGGAGATGAGTAAAAAAATCATATACCTAGCTGGGTATTGTAACGAAACCAATTATTAGCCTGCTAATATTGTTGCACTCGCTAAGTCTCGGGGTCTTAGTAACTTGTCTGTAACCTGATTTGATGTGTGCAGTCCCAGCAGATTATTCGTTGTTCTGCCTCCTGGCCACCAAACTAAACCTCACAGCCTGGTTACTGCTGCCTCCCGGCCACCAAACTAAACCTCACAGCCTGGTTACTGCTGCCTCCCGGCCACCAAACTAAACCTCCCAGCCTGGTTACTGCTGCCTCCCGGCCACCAAACTAAACCTCCCAGCCTGGTTACTGCTGCCTCCTTGCCACCAAACTAAACCTCCCAGCCTGGTTACTGCTGCCTCCTGGCCACCAAACTAAACCTCACAGCCTGGTTACTGCTGCCTCCCGGCCACCAAACTAAACCTCCCAGCCTGGTTACTGCTGCCTCCTGGCCACCAAACTAAACCTCACAGCCTGGTTACTGCTGCCTCCTTGCCACCAAACTAAACCTCCCAGCCTGGTTACTGCTGCCTCCTGGCCACCAAACTAAACCTCCCAGCCTGGTTACTGCTGCCTCCTGGCCACCAAACTAAACCTCCCAGCCTGGTTACTGCTGCCTCCTGGCCACCAAACTAAACCTCCCAGCCTGGTTACTGCTGCCTCCCGGCCACCAAACTAAACCTCCCAGCCTGGTTACTGCTGCCTCCTGGCCACCAAACTAAACCTCCCAGCCTGGTTACTGCTGCCTCCTGGCCACCAAACTAAACCTCACAGCCTGGTTACTGCTGCCTCCTGGCCACCAAACTAAACCTCACAGCCTGGTTACTGCTGCCTCCTGGCCACCAAACTAAACCTCCCAGCCTGGTTACTGCTGCCTCCTGGCCACCAAACTAAACCTCCCAGCCTGGTTACTGCTGCCTCCTGGCCACCAAACTAAACCTCACAGCCTGGTTACTGCTGCCTCCCGGCCACCAAACTAAACCTCACAGCCTGGTTACTGCTGCCTCCCGGCCACCAAACTAAACCTCACAGCCTGGTTACTGCTGCCTCCTGGCCACCAAACTAAACCTCACAGCCTGGTTACTGCTGCCTCCTTGCCACCAAACTAAACCTCCCAGCCTGGTTACTGCTGCCTCCTGGCCACCAAACTAAACCTCACAGCCTGGTTACTGCTGCCTCCCGGCCACCAAACTAAACCTCACAGCCTGGTTACTGCTGCCTCCCGGCCACCAAACTAAACCTCACAGCCTGGTTACTGCTGCCTCCTGGCCACCAAACTAAACCTCCCAGCCTGGTTACTGCTGCCTCCTGGCCACCAAACTAAACCTCACAGCCTCACAGCCTGGTTACTGCTGCCTCCCGGCCACCAAACTAAACCTCACAGCCTCACAGCCTGGTTACTGCTGCCTCCTGGCCACCAAACTAAACCTCACAGCCTGGTTACTGCTGCCTCCCGGCCACCAAACTAAACCTCCCAGCCTCACAGCCTGGTTACTGCTGCCTCCCGGCCACCAAACTAAACCTCACAGCCTCACAGCCTGGTTACTGCTGCCTCCCGGCCACCAAACTAAACCTCCCAGCCTGGTTACTGCTGCCTCCTGGCCACCAAACTAAACCTCCCAGCCTGGTTACTGCTGCCCCCTGGCCACCAAACTAAACCTCACAGCCTGGTTACTGCTGCCTCCTGGCCACCAAACTAAACCTCCCAGCCTCACAGCCTGGTTACTGCTGCCTCCTTGCCACCAAACTAAACCTCACAGCCTGGTTACTGCTGCCTCCCGGCCACCAAACTAAACCTCACAGCCTCACAGCCTGGTTACTGCTGCCTCCTGGCCACCAAACTAAACCTCACAGCCTGGTTACTGCTGCCTCCCGGCTACCAAACTAAACCTCACAGCCTGGTTACTGCTGCCTCCTGGCCACCAAACTAAACCTCACAGCCTGGTTACTGCTGCCTCCTGGCCACCAAACTAAACCTCACAGCCTGGTTACTGCTGCCTCCCGACCACCAAACTAAACCTCACAGCCTGGTTACTGCTGCCTCCTGGCCACCAAACTAAACCTCACAGCCTGGTTACTGCTGCCTCCTGGCCACCAAACTAAACCTCACCAAACTAAACCTCACAGCCTGGTTACTGCTGCCTCCCGGCCACCAAACTAAACCTCACAGCCTGGTTACTGCTGCCTCCCGACCACCAAACTAAACCTCACAGCCTGGTTACTGCTGCCTCCCGACCACCAAACTAAACCTCACAGCCTGGTTACTGCTGCCTCCCGGCCACCAAACTAAACTTCACAGCCTGGTTACTGCTGCCTCCTGGCCACCAAACTAAACCTCCCAGCCTCACAGCCTGGTTACTGCTGCCTCCTTGCCACCAAACTAAACCTCACAGCCTGGTTACTGCTGCCTCCTGGCCACCAAACTAAACCTCCCAGCCTCACAGCCTGGTTACTGCTGCCTCCCGGCCACCAAACTAAACCTCACAGCCTGGTTACTGCTGCCTCCTGGCCACCAAACTAAACCTCACAGCCTGGTTACTGCTGCCTCCCGGCCACCAAACTAAACCTCACAGCCTGGTTACTGCTGCCTCCTGGCCACCAAACTAAACCTCCCAGCCTGGTTACTGCTGCCTCCCGGCCACCAAACTAAACCTCCCAGCCTGGTTACTGCTGCCTCCCGGCCACCAAACTAAACCTCACAGCCTGGTTACTGCTGCCTCCTGGCCACCAAACTAAACCTCCCAGCCTCACAGCCTGGTTACTGCTGCCTCCCGGCCACCAAACTAAACCTCCCAGCCTGGTTACTGCTGCCTCCCGGCCACCAAACTAAACCTCCCAGCCTGGTTACTGCTGCCTCCCGACCACCAAACTAAACCTCCCAGCCTGGTTACTGCTGCCTCCCGGCCACCAAACTAAACCTCACAGCCTGGTTACTGCTGCCTCCCGGCCACCAAACTAAACCTCACAGCCTGGTTACTGCTGCCTCCTGGCCACCAAACTAAACCTCACAGCCTGGTTACTGCTGCCTCCCGGCCACCAAACTAAACCTCACAGCCTCACAGCCTGGTTACTGCTGCCTCCCGGCCACCAAACTAAACCTCACAGCCTGGTTACTGCTGCCTCCCGGCCACCAAACTAAACCTCACAGCCTGGTTACTGCTGCCTCCCGGCCACCAAACTAAACCTCACAGCCTCACAGCCTGGTTACTGCTGCCTCCCGGCCACCAAACTAAACTTCACAGCCTGGTTACTGCTGCCTCCTGGCCACCAAACTAAACCTCCCAGCCTGGTTACTGCTGCCTCCTGGCCACCAAACTAAACCTCACAGCCTGGTTACTGCTGCCTCCCGGCCACCAAACTAAACCTCACAGCCTCACAGCCTGGTTACTGCTGCCTCCCGGCCACCAAACTAAACCTCACAGCCTCACAGCCTGGTTACTGCTGCCTCCTGGCCACCAAACTAAACCTCACAGCCTGGTTACTGCTGCCTCCTGGCCACCAAACTAAACCTCACAGCCTCACAGCCTGGTTACTGCTGCCTCCCGGCCACCAAACTAAACCTCACAGCCTCACAGCCTGGTTACTGCTGCCTCCCGACCACCAAACTAAACCTCACAGCCTGGTTACTGCTGCCTCCCAGCCACCAAACTAAACCTCACAGCCTGGTTACTGCTGCCTCCTGGCCACCAAACTACACCTCCCAGCCTGGTTACTGCTGCCTCCTGGCCACCAAACTAAACCTCCCAGCCTGGTTACTGCTGCCTCCTGGCCACCAAACTAAACCTCACAGCCTCACAGCCTGGTTACTGCTGCCTCCTTGCCACCAAACTAAACCTCACAGCCTGGTTACTGCTGCCTCCTGGCCACCAAACTAAACCTCCCAGCCTCACAGCCTGGTTACTGCTGCCTCCTGGCCACCAAACTAAACCTCCCAGCCTCACAGCCTGGTTACTGCTGCCTCCTGGCCACCAAACTAAACCTCCCAGCCTCACAGCCTGGTTACTGCTGCCTCCCGGCCACCAAACTAAACCTCACAGCCTCACAGCCTGGTTACTGCTGCCTCCTGGCCACCAAACTAAACCTCACCAAACTAAACCTCACAGCCTGGTTACTGCTGCCTCCTGGCCACCAAACTAAACCTCACAGCCTGGTTACTGCTGCCTCCTGGCCACCAAACTACACCTCACAGCCTGGTTACTGCTGCCTCCCGGCCACCAAACTAAACCTCACAGCCCGGTTACTGCTGCCTCCCGGCCACCAAACTAAACCTCCCAGCCTCACAGCCCGGTTACTGCTGCCTCCTGGCCACCAAACTAAACCTCACAGCCTCACAGCCTGGTTACTGCTGCCTCCTGGCCACCAAACTAAACCTCACAGCCTGGTTACTGCTGCCTCCCGGCCACCAAACTAAACCTCACAGCCTCACAGCCTGGTTACTGCTGCCTCCCGGCCACCAAACTAAACCTCACAGCCTGGTTACTGCTGCCTCCCGGCCACCAAACTAAACCTCACAGCCTGGTTACTGCTGCCTCCTGGCCACCAAACTAAACCTCACAGCCTGGTTACTGCTGCCTCCTGGCCACCAAACTAAACCTCACAGCCTGGTTACTGCTGCCTCCCGGCCACCAAACTAAACCTCACAGCCTGGTTACTGCTGCCTCCTGGCCACCAAACTAAACCTCACAGCCTCACAGCCTGGTTACTGCTGCCTCCCGACCACCAAACTAAACCTCACAGCCTCACAGCCTGGTTACTGCTGCCTCCTGGCCACCAAACTAAACCTCACAGCCTGGTTACTGCTGCCTCCCGGCCACCAAACTAAACGTCACAGCCTCACAGCCTGGTTACTGCTGCCTCCTGGCCACCAAACTAAACCTCACAGCCTGGTTACTGCTGCCTCCCGGCTACCAAACTAAACCTCACAGCCTGGTTACTGCTGCCTCCCGACCACCAAACTAAACCTCACAGCCTCACAGCCTGGTTACTGCTGCCTCCCGACCACCAAACTAAACCTCACAGACTCACAGCCTGGTTACTGCTGCCTCCTGGCCACCAAACTAAACCTCACAGCCTGGTTACTGCTGCCTCCTGGCCACCAAACTAAACCTCACAGCCTGGTTATTGCTGCCTCCCGGCCACCAAACTAAACCTCACAGCCTGGTTACTGCTGCCTTCCGACCACCAAACTAAACCTCACAGCCTCACAGCCTGGTTACTGCTGCCTCCCGGCCACCAAACTAAACCTCACAGCCTGGTTACTGCTGCCTCCTGGCCACCAAACTAAACCTCACCAAACTAAACCTCACAGCCTGGTTACTGCTGCCTCCCGGCCACCAAACTAAACCTCACAGCCTGGTTACTGCTGCCTCCCGGCCACCAAACTAAACCTCACAGCCTGGTTACTGCTGCCTCCTGGCCACCAAACTACACCTCACAGCCTGGTTACTGCTGCCTCCTGGCCACCAAACTAAACCTCACAGCCTGGTTACTGCTGCCTCCCGGCCACCAAACTAAACTTCACAGCCTGGTTACTGCTGCCTCCCGACCACCAAACTAAACCTCACAGCCTCACAGCCTGGTTACTGCTGCCTCCCGACCACCAAACTAAACCTCCCAGCCTCACAGCCTGGTTACTGCTGCCTCCTGGCCACCAAACTAAACCTCACAGCCTGGTTACTGCTGCCTCCCGGCCACCAAACTAAACCTCACAGACTCACAGCCTGGTTACTGCTGCCTCCCGGCCACCAAACTAAACCTCACAGACTCACAGCCTGGTTACTGCTGCCTCCTGGCCACCAAACTAAACCTCACAGCCTGGTTACTGCTGCCTCCTGGCCACCAAACTAAACCTCACAGCCTCACAGCCTGGTTACTGCTGCCTCCCGGCCACCAAACTAAACCTCACAGCCCGGTTACTGCTGCCTCCTGGCCACCAAACTAAACCTCACAGCCTCACAGCCCCACAGCTCTCCAAGCTGTCTGACTATCACCTTAATAAGATGAGTATTTATCAAGGTTTAGCCCCCCCCCATATCATAACAGTATGTCACCGTTCATATAATAAGACTACACTACCTGTTCCATTTTTGTATAGCTTGCTAACTCTCAAAATGCCTTCACCATCACACCTGTTCAAGCATGACGTCTTTGTTCATTGCCATCATGGGGGGGACGGACACTCTGACCTTTGCCCTTTCGTGCACTTTTTTTTTGTTTTCTTACTAGCACTGACTTTGCCCATAGCTGCTTTATTTATGAAAACTTGTCTTTTTAATTCTATGACTGTGATATGTGGTTTTTCTGGATAAGAACATCTGCTAAGTCAGAGTTTAATAAACTTGGTCCAAGGTACGTGTTTAGTTAGTTTAGTTGTTTTCTTTGGCCCTATCACGACACAGCTGATTCAATAATCAAAGCTTATTGGTTAGTTGAATCAGCTGTGTCGTGATTGGGCAAGAACCAAAAAGGGGAGGGGGGGGGGGGGCAGGACCAAGTTTGGGGAACCATTTTGTAAATGACTAAAACGTTAAGTGAGATGTGGAGGAACAGGAAAGTAGTATGACTTAAATGCAGACTAGGTGAACATGTAAGAGCCGTGGCAAAAACTGCACGAAGCACTTTATGAAGAAAAAAAATGAAACTATATATTTTTTCAAGTTTGTAATTTGGGAAAAAGTTATTTCATCAACATTTTTAAAGCAGATGGCACTGAAATAGTATTTAAGTTTAATGTATGGTACGAACGCTCTAGGGAATTGTACACCACCGTTCAAAAGTTTGGGGTCACTTAGAAATGTCCTTGTTTTTTAAAAGAAAAAACACTTTTTTGTCAACAGTTTCATTTATTTTATTATGAATTCGTCGTATCTCAAAATCATTGTCATGTGGTTAGTAAAAATGTATATCTTAATGAAAATTATGCAAATATATAAGTAACTTCTATTGCGATGCCAAGTCAAAATAGCCTGCAAAATAGCCTGCAAAATAGCCTGCAAAATAGCCTACAAAATAGCCTGCAAAATAGCCTGCAAAATAGCCTGCAAAATAGCCTGCAAAATAGCCTGCAAAATAGCCTGCAAAATAGCCTGCAAAATAGCCCGCAAAATAGCCTGCAAAATAGCCTGCAAAATAGCCTGCAAAATAGCCTACAAAATAGCCTGCAAAATAGCCTGCAAAATAGCCTACAAAATAGCCTGCAAAATAGCCTGCAAAATAGCCTGCAAAATAGCCCGCAAAATAGCCTGCAAAATAGCCTGCAAAATAGCCTGCAAAATAGCCTGCAAAATAGCCTGCAAAATAGCCTACAAAATAGCCTGCAAAATAGCCTGCAAATAGCCTGCAAAATAGCCTGCAAAATAGCCTACAAAATAGCCTGCAAAATAGCCTGCAAAATAGCCTGCAAAATAGCCTGCAAAATAGCCTGCAAAATAGCCTGCAAATAGCCTGCAAAATAGCCTGCAAATAGCCTACAAAATAGCCTGCAAAATAGCCTGCAAAATAGCCTGCAAAATAGCCTGCAAAATAGCCTACAAAATAGCCTGCAAAATAGCCTGCAAAATAGCCTGCAAAATAGCCTGCAAAATAGCCTGCAAAATAGCCTACAAAATAGCCTGCAAAATAGCCTGCAAAATAGCCTGCAAAATAGCCTGCAAAATAGCCTGCAAAATAGCCTGCAAAATAGCCTGCAAAATAGCCTACAAAATAGCCTGCAAAATAGCCTACAAAATAGCCTGCAAAATAGCCTGCAAAATAGCCTGCAAAATAGCCTGCAAAATAGCCTGCAAAATAGCCTGCAAAATAGCCTGCAAAATAGCCTACAAAATAGCCTGCAAAATAGCCTACAAAATAGCCTGCAAAATAGCCTACAAAATAGCCTGCAAAATAGCCTGCAAAATAGCCTGCAAAATAGCCTGCAAAATAGCCTGCAAAATAGCCTGCAAAATAGCCTGCAAAATAGCCTACAAAATAGCCTACAAAATAGCCTGCAAAATAGCCTGCAAAATAGCCTACAAAATAGCCTACAAAATAGCCTGCAAAATAGCCTGCAAAATAGCCTACAAAATAGCCTGCAAAATAGCCTGCAAAATAGCCTGCAAAATAGCCTGCAAAATAGCCTACAAAACAGCCTACAAAATAGCCTGCAAAATAGCCTACAAAATAGCCCTACAAAATAGCCTGCAAAATAGCCGGCAAAATAGCCTACAAAATAGCCTACAAAATAGCCTACAAAATAGCCTGCAAAATAGCCTACAAAATAGCCTACAAAATAGCCTACAAAATAGCCTACAAAATAGCCTGCAAAATAGCCTACAAAATAGCCTACAAAATAGCCTGCAAAATAGCCTACAAAATAGCCTGCAAAATAGCCTACAAAATAGTCTGCAAAATAGCCTACAAAATAGCCTACAAAATAGCCTGCAAAATAGCCTGCAAAATAGCCTGCAAAATAGCCTGCAAAATAGCCTACAAAATAGCCTGCAAAATAGCCTACAAAATAGCCTGCAAAATAGCCTGCAAAATAGCCTACAAAATAGCCTACAAAATAGCCTGCAAAATAGCCTGCAAAATAGCCTACAAAATAGCCTACAAAATAGCCTACAAAATAGCCTACAAAATAGCCTACAAAATAGCCTACAAAATAGCCTACAAAATAGCCTGCAAAATAGCCTACATAAAGCCAACACATAAAAACATTGTAGCCTGCAGGTGAAAGATATCCTGAATAACAATAAAGCACATTGGCTACACATGGCTTGTCTGCAAGGAACTTGAAACATTGTATCAACTGTCACCTTGGTCTATCCTGAAGCTTGCACTGACAAACTAATATCCTGGACCCTCAGAGTTTCCGGAGCCAGTGAGCTTCGGGCTGTAGGCTATTTGCACAAGGGACAAGAAGTAATCAGGTAGGACCTATTTTATGACGTTTCGACCGGTTCAGAGCATGACATTCCCCCCCCCCTTTCACACCTGAATGGTTATGGAAAGGGAGAGAGCTGGAAATATTTTTCTAATAGGATACGTTGGAGGAACTATTGTCATTCTCAATGGATGTAAAAACAGACTTTGTTTACTTGCTGTTTGAGGTGAAGACAAAGTTACTTTGAGAAGCTTTACAGCTCATTACTGGCGATGAGGTAAGACAATCAGAAATGCAATCACATCCTCAAATGGGCACATTTATAAGCCTACATCTGCGTGCAGACTGGGTAGTGTAAGCCTACATCTGCGTGCAGACTGGGTAGTGTAAGCCTACATCTGGGTGCAGACCGGGTAGTGTAAGCCTACATCTGCGTGCAGACTGGGTAGTGTAAGCCTACATCTGGGTGCAGACCGGGTAGTGTAAGCCTACATCTGGGTGCAGACCGGGTAGTGTAAGCCTACATCTGCGTGCAGACTGGGTAGTGTAAGCCTACATCTGGGTGCAGACCGGGTAGTGTAAGCCTACATCTGCGTGCAGACTGGGTAGTGTAAGCCTACATCTGCGTGCAGACTGGGTAGGGTAAGCCTACATCTGCGTGCAGACCGGGTAGTGTAAGCCTACATCTGGGTGCAGACTGGGTAGGGTAAGCCTACATCTGCGTGCAGACCGGGTAGTGTAAGCCTACATCTGGGTGCAGACTGGGTAGGGTAAGCCTACATCTGCGTGCAGACTGGGTAGTGTAAGCCTACATTTGCTGCAGACTGGGTAGTGTAAGCCTACATCTGCGTGCAGACTGGGTAGTGTGAGCCTACATCTGCGTGCAGACTGGGTAGGGTAAGCCTACATCTGGGTGCAGACCAGGTAGTGTAAGCCTACATCTGCGTGCAGACCGGGTAATCAGGTGCACGTCCTTACTCAACATTGACAGGAGCGCTCCAAACAAAACGCAATTAATATTGACCAGGAATGGTCTTGTTTTGATTCATTGTATTTCTGAAGAACAGAGGAAAAGAGAGCCTCAAAAGAACAGAAGTTTTCTGTTTTGAACTTTGGAGTAGAGCACCAGTCAAAGGGGTAGAGCACCAGTCAAAGGAGTAGAGCACCAGTCAAAGGAGTAGAGCACCAGTCAAAGGAGTAGAGCACCAGTCAAAGGAGTAGAGCACCAGTCAAAGGAGTAGAGCACCAGTCAAAGGGGTAGAGCACCAGTCAAAGGAGTAGAGCACCAGTCAAAGGAGTAGAGCACCAGTCAAAGGAGTAGAGCACCAGTCAAAGGAGTAGAGCACCAGTCAAAGGAGTAGAGCACCAGTCAAAGGAGTAGAGCACCAGTCAAAGGAGTAGAGCACCAGTCAAAGGAGTAGAGCACCAGTCAAAGGAGTAGAGCACCAGTCAAAGGGGTAGAGCACCAGTCAAAGGAGTAGAGCACCAGTCAAAGGAGTAGAGCACCAGTCAAAGGGGTAGAGCACCAGTCAAAGGAGTAGAGCACCAGTCAAAGGAGTAGAGCACCAGTCAAAGGGGTAGAGCACCAGTCAAAGGAGTAGAGCACCAGTCAAAGGAGTAGAGCACCAGTCAAAGGAGTAGAGCACCAGTCAAAGGAGTAGAGCACCAGTCAAAGGGGTAGAGCACCAGTCAAAGGAGTAGAGCACCAGTCAAAGGAGTAGAGCACCAGTCAAAGGAGTAGAGCACCAGTCAAAGGAGTAGAGCACCAGTCAAAGGAGTAGAGCACCAGTCAAAGGAGTAGAGCACCAGTCAAAGGAGTAGAGCACCAGTCAAAGGAGTAGAGCACCAGACGACAGATGTTCAGGTTGAATCCCTGACGAGAATTCCTGGTGTGATTAGTGCCCGGCGTCTGACCCGCTTGGTAAATGGAGAAAAAAGATAAATAGCAAATACCTACATATGTGAAGCTTGGTTGTGTAAGATACGCTGTAAGAGATTTCGTCCCCAAACTATTACAGTGTAAGGATTGTAAAGGATTTGGCCATGTAACAAGTGTGTGCAGACAGATGGAGTATATTGAAGAATGGTGTGTAGAAGGACGACAGTGTTGCAATTTTGGTGTGGATCATGATCCCGAGTTCCTGGAGTGCCCTGTAACAGTAAAGGAGATTGAGGTGGCAGAAGTTAGAGCGATGAATCAACTCTCCTATGTGGAGGCAATTAAAATAAATGAGAAAACAAGTGATGCTAGTGATGATATGGCAGTGGGCGCACAACAGCCTGTAGTAAATGTTTGCTGCCAGGCAAAAGATACCCTGTTGTGTTAAAAAGGTGGATTTTGTGGTGTTCATTTCCACAGTTATAAACTGTACGACACAAGTCTCTAGGGGATCGAAGAAACCGGACATTATTGTGGCCGTGGCAGAAAAGTTTTTGGGACTGAAGGATTTTACATCTGATGACTTGCAAGGGGTACTGGTGCCGGAAGACCCGCCCTCCCGGGTTCCCCTTGAGCTTGTTTACGGATCCGATCTGTTTTTATTTAATTTAATTTTTTTACATTATTCAAAAAAGTTTATTTTATTTATTTTTGGTAGATGTTTTTGGTATTTTGTTCGTTTTTTGGGGAATCCTGTTTCCATCCCGAACAGTAGGTGGCAGTACGCACATTAAATTGTGCGCTCGCTAACATACCATAGAAGAAGAAGACTTCCGCGTTTCTGTTCAGCACACAGGCGTGGTAAAAAAATGGCAGAACAAAATTCAGTGCCGAGTGATCTTTACAAGCATGTATATTCATTTCTACTAGAGAACAAGTTTACCAAGGCTGCTCAGCACTTCATCAAGCAAGCTAAAGTGGTAGGCGCCATATTCTGTATCTCTATTTAACAGTTGTTTTATTTACCGTTTAAGCTAGCTAGGTGAGCTAACGAGCCACGCAGGAGGAGGTGCACACCGTGGCGCTAACACGTGTGATACCAACCCACCAAGTTTGAATGAGAATGGACTTTTTTATATATTTGTAATGTTAGACGAGTGACGGGCGCATTTTTTTCTTTAAATGTTTGCTTTTTATCAATTGCCCTCGTTGAATTATTGGACCAACTACATAGTTAGTTAACGAACGTTGACACATTGAAATAAAATGTCTCTGGCTAGCCCGCAGGCTAAGAAATGCATTGATTCCTGCCCCGAAGAGCCTTGGTTTACAGACGAATTCTATAGCCTGGCGTCCTTGATCAACCAAATCTAAACTAGTCGTCTGTAAACTATGGCTCGTTGCAGGATGAAGCAAAGAAATGGTTTGTAGTGATGTGCAGGTTAACTCATAACCTGCGTGGGTTTAGGGTCATGACATCGTGTGTGGATTATGGGTGGGCATGCTATACACTACATTTTGAATTAGTCTTGCCTTATTTTTAGCCTGTATGGTATTAGTGCTGTAAACTTACATGCCTACACGCCAATCACTAAATACTTTGAGGAATTTGCAGAACAATTTAAGAACAATGTCCGAGTTTAATTCTATAACGGAAAAGCTGCGAAATGGAGAGTTGAAGAGAGACAGCAAAGTAATGTTTGGGAAAGATTTAGTTAAATGCTAAATGAGGACAATAGCCGTGAATGTTATGTGGTTCGACGGTCACGAGAGGGACTTCAAATCGGCTTATGTTCAGATGTTTTAAATGGAAATCTGGACACTGACTGTAGGTTTTTAATCTCTCTCCTTAATATTAACACCTGTAGAATTAAACATTTCTTGCAGTAAAATGATAAACCAAATGTAGGCAACATTTCAAATCAAATCCATTTAGACTCAGGAACAGGAGTGGAAAAAGTGATTTATTTAATCTTAAGAGAATGCACAGTTAGGGACCGTCTGTAAACGTGCTTTCTTTATCAGCATCATAAAAGCTGATAGTATTTAAATGTCATAAAATATGCATCCAAGCCAAACTGAAATCTTATCAGAAACATGTCTGGTCGTTTTTACAGCTTTCTATTTCCTAACAACTGTTCACACTGATGTTGTTTGGACATTTTGCACAGAACATCTTTACTGTTTTTAGTTATTGCATTTTCTCCCTAGTCCCTGAATGTCTTTGCTCCTTGAAAGAAGCAGAGATGACAGAACTTTACCGATGTCAAATAGATTGAAGCATTTGTTTCGTTCTATTCGATTTTTTACATTATTGTGAGGAAAAGAGGTTGATTTAGTCTTCTGGGACAACATATGACAGCATGTATCCAGTTTTTGACAAGTTGACTATCCAATAGCCTTCCAAAATGTCTGAAATTATAAGCAGAAAAATATCTAAATTGGCTCTCTCAAAAATCCTGCAACCCCTGTCATAAAATCCTTTTTCTACATCAAATCCAAATTTATTGGTCACACACATGGTTAGCAGATGTTAATGCGAGTGTAGTGAAATGTTTGTGCTTCTAGTTCCGACAAACAAGTAATCTAACAATTCTCCAACAACTACCTAATACACAGGAAACCTAAAGGGGAGAATGAGAATATGTACATGTAAATATATAGATGAGCGATGGCCGAGCGGCAAGATGCAATAGATGGTATGAAATACAGCATATGATATGTAAACATTATTAAAGTGGTGTTGTTAGCGGGTAATAGGATCGGATGGGTGCTTGAGATTTTCACCATCACATATAGCCAGGCGGTTGGGTTATTGGTAACTGGGTGAATAAACAATTAGTTTGTTGCTATCCAGATGAACTGAACGTGTCAGCCCTGGCATTGCTTGTTTTATGGGTAGATTTGGATTGTAGTTGGAACATTGATAACATTACTTAATGGAAAACTTGACTAGTTGCGTTATGCCGGTCAATATGTCTTCCATGCACGAGAAACTTGTTTGTAGCTAAAACATTGTTCAGCGTTTCTTCCCGTATCATGCAACACGATGGCTAGAAACCCGCAAAGAGAATAAACTGGCTGATTTTGTTAACGATTCTTCCTTTTACAACAGCCACCCCAGAATGAAAAACAAGATGCCGGTCTGCTTGACATATTCAACTTCTGGGTGAAGTAAGTAGTTAGTACACTCAATCTGATTTCATTTCTTTAATGTATTGTCCCCCACTTGGCGGGAATGACAACCTGTATATTACAATCCTCCATTTTCCCAGAGTTCCTGGGGGCTAAACCATGAACCTCACGTACCTTTGTGTAATTTAGTGTAAATGGATCAGAAGGTTTTCTTTGCAATCCTTTGTGGCTAGTTTTGAATGCCACTCACTGCTCTTGTTTGTGCCGTTCTCATTTTCAGGTCTCCTGAAGCTAAGAAACGGAAGGCGCTGCCCAACGATCCTGGAATAAGTGACAGGCCGTCTGCTAAGAAGGCGAAGACTGCGGAGAGCTCCAGTGAGGAGTCGAGCAGTGAGGAGGAGGAAGCTGCAGCACCTGCCAAGGCCACACCCACAGGTTTGCGCTCGTCCTTTAAGTATATCCCATTTAGCAGACACTTTTATCCAAAGCAACTTAGGGTAGTGCGTGTGTAAAGTGCATACGGTTTTTGGTATTATTGTCCGTAGCGACGTTTGCTAGTTAGGAAGCCAGCCCATTGAGAGAACATTGCATTGTGGGTTTTGTAGTCTTGAGCTGCACAAAGATAATCCATGTTGCTAACCAACCTTATTATAATAGCAAAATGAAACATTTCTTCACAAAAAAAACATTGTTCTCACATATTAGTGTTATTTAACACTGTAGATTAAAGGAATGAGTGGTTTTGTTAGTTCGATTTGCTTAACGGAAACAATCTGGCCAGGTTATGTTTTGAATAGGGTAACATGGCACAGGTTTGTCGTGATAATCGTAACACTATTGCACATGCAAATTATGTGACTTGTTAATAAGCACATTTGTACTCTACTTCTTTAGTCATAACAAAGGGGTTGAATACTTATTGACACAAGATATTTCATCTTTTCATTTAATTTTTTTAAAATTTATAATAATTTCTAGAAACATAATTCCATTTTGACATTATGGGGTGTTGTGTGTGTGTGTGGGCCAGTGACACAAAATCTACATTGAATCGATTTTAAATTCCGACTGTAACAAGAAAATGTTTTCGAAAAAACCAAAGGGGTGTGAATAGACCAGTGTTTCTCTAAATCATGTCCAAACAATTGAATTAGCCACAGGTGGATTCCAAGTTGGTGTTACATCTCAAGGATGATCAAAGAACTTGAATTATACCTGAGCTCAAGGTGGGGTGTTATAGCGAAGGGGTGTGGATATGGAAATGAGATATTTCTGTATATATTTGCAAGCATGTTCTAAAAAAACATGTGTTTTCACTTTTGTCGTTCGGGGTTATTGTGTGTAAGAGGAGAGGAGGAAAAATCATTTACTACATTTTGAGTTCAGGCTGTAACACAATGTGGAATAAGTAAAAAAAATTCTGAAGGCATATTTTTCAAATAAAGGCTTTAAAAAAAAAGGTTTTATTGGCCCACAAGTTGATTTAGCCACTTAGCAGATCACCATCTAGCAGGATTTTGGCAATGGGGCTCTTTTATCTACTTCCCCAGAGTCAGATGCACTCGTGGGTACCATTGTCATGTCTCGGTGGTCAGGATAAAGGAAGTTAGCGGTACTAGCGTTAGCACAATGACTGGAAGTCTATGGGTGTCTGCTAGCCTGCGTTAGCGCAGTGACTGGAAGTCTATGGGTGTCTGCTAGCCTGCGTTAGCGCAGTGACTGGAAGTCTATGGGTGCCTGCTAGCCTGCGTTAGCGCAGTGACTTGAAGTCTATGGGTGTCTGCTAGCCTGCGTTAGCGCAATGACTGGAAGTCTATGGGTGTCTGCTAGCCTGCGTTAGCGCAATGACTGGAAGTCTATGGGTGTCTGCTAGCCTGCGTTAGCGCAATGACTGGAAGTCTATGGGTGTCTGCTAGCCTGCGTTAGCGCAGTGACTGGAAGTCTATGGGTGTCTGCTAGCCTGCGTTAGCGCAGTGACTGGAAGTCTATGGGTGTCTGCTAGCCTGCGTTAGCGCAGTGACTGGAAGTCTATGGGTGTCTGCTAGCCTGCGTTAGCGCAGTGACTGGAAGTCTATGGGTGTCTGCTAGCCTGCGTTAGCGCAGTGACTGGAAGTCTATGGGTGTCTGCTAGCCTGCGTTAGCGCAGTGACTGGAAGTCTATGGGTGTCTGCTAGCCTGCGTTAGCGCAGTGACTGGAAGTCTATGGGTGTCTGCTAGCCTGCGTTAGCGCAGTGACTGGAAGTCTATGGGTGTCTGCTAGCCTGCGTTAGCGCAGTGACTGGAAGTCTATGGGTGTCTGCTAGCCTGCGTTAGCGCAGTGACTGGAAGTCTATGGGTGTCTGCTAGCCTGCGTTAGCGCAGTGACTGGAAGTCTATGGGTGTCTGCTAGCCTGCGTTAGCGCAGTGACTGGAAGTCTATGGGTGTCTGCTAGCCTGCGTTAGCGCAGTGACTGGAAGTCTATGGGTGTCTGCTATCTGAAAGTATATAAAAAGACCTCAAATCCTGAAGTAACTGGTTTACATTGACCTTTAAACCAATATCCTACCTTTTCTTGATTTTTCTATGTTGTCATGAACGCAGTGTGTCAGTGATGGGGGACAGAGTTGGCCTTTTTTGTTCTGTTCCATGATGAGGTTTTGTATCGTTACCAGCTACAGCGGCCGAGTCCAGCAGCAGCGACGATTCCAGCGACGAGGAGGCCGCAGCGAAGGTACAGGAGCGCTGTGATGTCTTACGACAACGTCACGTTTACATTTTTATTTTATTTTATCGTTAAAGGCCGTTGCTGTTTACAGAGCTGTAGGAGGACGAATGAACAAAATATTTGTGTGCCCCCTGATGAAGGCAGCTTGTTGGTGAAACATTAGTTTGAAATCTGCTCCTCTTCTCTGCTAACAGAAGCCTGCAGCAGCCAAAGCCTCAGTGAAGACCCCTGTCGCGGCAGCAGCCAAAGTCCCAGTGAAGACCCCTGTCGCGGCAGCAGCCAAAGCCTCAGTGAAGACCCCTGTCGCGGCAGCAGCCAAAGTCCCAGTGAAGACCCCTGTCGCTGCAGCAGTCAGGAAAAAGGACTCCAGCTCGAGCAGTGAGTCATCTGAAGATGAGGCTCCAGCTAAATCCCCTGTGGCTAGTGAGTACATTTAACCTAGCTAGCTAGTGAGTACATTTAACCTAGCTAGCTAGTGAGTACATTTAACCTAGCTAGCTAGTGAGTACATTTAACCTAGCTAGCTAGTGAGTACATTTAACCTAGCTAGCTAGTGAGTACATTTAACCTAGCTAGCTAGTGAGTACATTTAACCTAGCTAGCTAGTGAGTACATTTAACCTAGCTAGCTAGTGAGTACATTTAACCTAGCTAGCTAGTGAGTACATTTAACCTAGCTAGCTAGTGAGTACATTTAACCTAGCTAGCTAGTGAGTACATTTAACCTAGCTAGCTAGGGAGTACATTTAACCTAGCTAGCTAGGGAGTACATTTAACCTAGCTAGCTAGGGAGTACATCTAACCTAGCTAGCTAGGGAGTACATTTAACCTTTGTTTAACCATGAAGTCCACTTTTTTTGCCTTTTTATTTAACTAGGCATGTTGGTTAAAATTCAAATTCTTATTTACATTGACGGCCTACCCCGGCCAAACCCTAACCCTGATGAACCTGGGCCAATTGTGTGCCAACCTATGGGACTTTGGCCGGTTGTGCCTGGAATTGAACCAGGGTCTGTAGTGACTCCTCTAGCACTGAGATGCAGTGCCTTACACCACTGGGCCGCTCGGGAGCCTTACCAAGACCATATCTTTACGACAGGGTTTCTTAAACTTCTTCGGCCTGGGAGCCAAATGAGAAATTCAGTGTTTTCCTGGGACCCAAGCTCATGAAAACATAACCCCCTTTAGTGGGACATTAGTGAGACCACCTCTTGACGGAGGAGAGAATTTTTTTGTGTTTTATTAAAGTTAATTTCCTGAAAAGATAAACAACATGCTCGACTCCACCTAACAAACTTAAATTGGGTGCTGGTGTATATAATCCAAAAGAACAGAAGTAGCACAGCACTCCGGTAAATAAACTTAAATTGACATATTTTTATTGCCTCACGAACGTTTGGGGTGTGAGCCCTTCTTCAGCTAGGCCGTGGCAGTCAGTGTCACAACAACACACAGGTAGGCTTCATGATACATTCCCATTTAGTATTGGCACAATCAAGAGATCCCAGCAGTTTAATTTCCTACAATTCTACCCATTTTGCCACTGAGCGGAGAGAAAATGCTGCATTTTTTTTATACAGATAACTTCCTGCAAATTTTAAATATTTTGCCATGACTTAATGATATCTGAGTGAGAGTGATGAACAAAATAAATGGGGGTCCCAAGAGGATCAGGGCCCCTGGGCACAACCAAATTTCGAAATTGCAGCTTGTCTATTCTACTTTTCTAAAGCAACAGTAAATTGAGGCCATTTTCCCACTAGGAGAGGCGGAGTCTGAGGAGCAGCGTGGCGCAAGATTTCTACTTTTCAATTGACATTACAACTTGGATGGAAAATTACTATAGGATAGAGGATAACTAGAGGATAATAGTGGATTGTATTGCTGCTCCTATTTGGCATGTTTTCAATTTAAGCCCACTAGAAAGTGTTTGCCTTCAGGCTTGGAGGGAAGCAAATGTCATTCCGCTACCCAAGAATAGTTATAATAATAGCTCCCTTGACTGGCTCCAATATGCGATCAATCAGCCTGTTACCAACCCGTAGTAAACTTTTGAAAGAAATTGTTTGACCAGATACAATGTTATTCTACTGTTAGCAAAATGACAACAGACTTTCAGCATGCTTATAGGGAAGGACATTCAACAAGCACAGCACTTACACAAATGACTGATGATTGGCTGAGAGAAATAGTGTGGTTTGTTAGACTTTTGACATTATCAATCATAGTCTGATGCTGGAAAAATGGTTTTATACCCGCTGCGATATTGTGGATATACAGAGGGTTTTCTTTAATTTTCTTTAATGGAAGCCTCTCCAACATAATCCAGGTAGAATCTGGAATTCCCCAGGGCAGCTGTCTAGGTCCCTTACTATTTTCAATCTTTACTAATGACATGCCACTGGCCTTGAGTAAAGCCAGTGTCGCTATGTAAAGTTGAAGTCGGAAGTTTACATGCACTTAGGTTAAAACTCATTTTTCAACCACTCCACAAATTTCTTGTTAACTTCTTGGATATAGGGGGCGCTCTTTTAATTTATGGATAAAAAAACGTTCCCGTTTTAAGCGCAATATTTTGTCACGAAAAGATGCTCGACTATGTATATAATTGGCAGCTTTGGAAAGAAAACACTAAGGTTTCCAAAACTGCAAAGATATTATCTGTGAGTGCCACAGAACTCATGCTACAGGCGAAACCAAGATGAAACTTCAAACAGGAAATGAGCAGAATTTGAGGCTCTGTTTTCCATTGTCTCCTTATATGGCTGTGATTGCGCCAGGAATGAGCCTGCCCTTCCTATCGTTTCTCCAAGGTGTCTGCAGCATTGTGACGTATTTGTAGGCATATCATTGGAAGATTGGCCATAAGAGACTACATTTACCAGGGGTCCACCCGGTGTCCTTTGTCTAAATTGGTGCGTAATCTTCAACTGGAGGCATTTTCCCATGAGATTCAGAGGAGAACGCACACTTCCACGAACGATATCATCGAAGAGATATGTGAAAAACAACTTGAGGATTGATTCTAAACAACGTTTACCATGTTTCAGTCGATATTATGGAGTTAATTTGGAAAAAGTACAGCGTTTTGATGACTGAATTTTCGGGTTTTTTGGTAGCCAAACGTGACGCACCAAACGGAGCAATTTCTCCTAAACAAATAATATTTCAGGAAAAACTGAACATTTGCTATCTAACTGAGAGTCTCCTCATTGAAAACATCCGAAGTTCTTCAACGGTAAATGATTTATTTGAATGATTTTCTGGTTTTTGTGAAAATGTTGCCAGCTGAATGCTAGGCTTAATGCTATGCTAGCTATCAATACTGTTACACAAATGCTTGTTTTGCTATGGTTGAAAATCTGAGATGACAGTGTTGTTAACAAAAGGCTAAGCTTGAGAGCTAGCATATTTATTTCATTTCATTTGCGATTTTCATGAATAGTTAACGTTACGTTATGGTAATGAGCTTGAGGCTGTATTCACGATCCCGGATGGCTAGAATCAAGAGGTTAAGAAACTATATTTTTGGCAAGTCAGTTAGAACATCTACTCTGTGCATGACGCGTAATTTTTCCAACAATTGTTTACAGACAGATTATTTCACTATCCTAATTCCAGTGGGTCAGAAGTGTACATACACTACATACACTATGTTGACTCTGGCTTTAATAAACAGCTTGGAAAATTCTAGAAAATTATGACATGGCTTTAGAAGCTTCTGATGGGCTAATTGACATAATTTGAGTCAATTGGAGGTGTACCTGTGGATGTATTTCAAGGCCTACCTTCAAACTCAGTGCCCCTTTGCTTGACATCATGGGAAAATCAAAAGAAATCAGCCAAGACCTCAGAAAAAAAATTGTATAACCCCACAAGTCTGGTTCATCCTTGGGAGCAATTTCCAAATGCCTGAAGGTACCACGTTCATCTGTACAAACAATATAGTACGTAAGTATAAACACCATGGGACCACGCAGCTGTCATACCGCTCGGGAAGGAGACACGTTCTGTCTCCTAGAGATTAACGTACTTTGGTGCGAAAAGTGCAAATCAATCCCAGAACAAGAGCAAAGGACCTTGTGAAGATGCTGGAGGAAATGGGTACAAAAGTATCTATATCCACAGTAGAACGAGTCCTATATCGACAAACTGAAAGGCCGCTCAGTAAGGAAGAAGCCACTTCTCCAAAACCATCGTAAAAAAGCCAGACTACAATTTGCAACTGCATTTGGGGACAAAGATTGTACCTTTTGGAGAAATGTCCTCTGGTCTGATGAAACAAAAATAGAACTGTTTGGCCATAATGAGCATCGTTATGTTTGGAGGAGAAAGGGGGAGGCTTGCAAGCTCAAGATCACCATCCCAACCGCGAAGCACGGGGGTGGCATCGTCACGGTGCTTTGCTGCAAGAGGGACTGGTGCACGTCACAAAATAGATGGCATCACGAGGAAGGAAAATTCTGTGGATATATTGAAGCAACATCTCAAGACATCAGTCAGGAAGTTAAAGCTTGGTCGCAAATGGGGCTTCCACATGGACAATGACCCCAAGCATACTTCCAAAGTTGTGGCAAAATGGTGTCATCCAGAGTCCCATTTATTGTCTGTAGCACGCTATTTGACTTACAGCAGGTTTTTAAAGGACTGAAGAATTTGGTCTGCTTTGTTTTCATTTTTGCAATGGCAGAAAAAATGATATGACCTTACTTGGGTCCGTGACCCGTACTTTTTAAGAAATGCTGCTTTACGACAGGATCACATTTTTATAAGCATCTTTTCAATCAGCTTCTTACTGTCTTACTGACTGTTCTTCCTGCTCTGTAGAAGGAAAAGCTGCAGCCGCGACCCCTAAGGCAGGGACGACCGCCAAAGCAGTAGCTCAGAATAAGGCTGAGACCAGCAGCAGTGAGGACAGCTCCAGTGAAGACGAAGCGCCCGCTAAGGTACTGAAACTGATCCACAACACACCACCACCTCACCTGAGGTGTATTCATTAGTTACACACAGGAGTCTCTATTGGAGAAATTGATGTAGTCCCTGTTTCATTTAGTCTTCTGTTTGCTTCCTAGTGGATACACCCCAGCACGGCTTTCTGTTTGGTTGCGTATGCGTCCTAGTGTATACACCCCAGCACAGCTTTCTGTTTGGTTGTGTTTGCATCCTAGTGGATACACCCCAGGACAGGTGTTCAAGTTACCATGGGAGCTGTGTTGCCAGTTTCCATCCCTACTTGTGGCTCAGTATCTCCTTGATCTGTCAAACCAGCCTTGTGTGCCGTGGTCATACGATGCAGAAAGGGACTATATATATTGTGGAGTGAATGTTGAATATTTTGGGGGGAAGAAGGAAAACAACAACAACAACAACTAGAACTGACTTTAACGGTGAAACTCATAAAATTATGTACGTTGTAGATTTTATATGAAGATGTGTAATTACAATTTAAAAAAAACTTGCATATAACATCTTCATATTTGGTTTGAGTTAAAATTATTATTTTGGCATGTCCACAACGGCAATTAAAACCACACATTTACGCCTGTCGGCTGCTTTCCTCAGTGTCTTCAAAGTCACCAGATAAGGGAATGCTTTGCTTCCACTACTGACCCAGTCTCTCCTAACAGACCCCTCCTTCTAAGACCCCTGGTCCTGTCAAGACCCCTCCAGCTAAGACCCCTGCTAAGGCAGCCGAGTCTAGCAGCGATGACTCTTCTTCAGATGAAGAGGAGACTCCTCCCAGCAAGAAGGCCAAACCAGGTGTGTTTTCATGTCTAGTAGTATCAAACTGTGTTAATTATCTATCCGTATCTCTATATGCCTGATCACAGGTTATTAGGAGAGTGATTAGACTGAGGCTTATGACCAATAAGTAGGCTTGGGCGGTATACCGGGGTATTTTGACATACCGACAGTGATTTTGCGTTTTTTCCGCCACAAAAATGTAATTGAGACGTTCACATGTTTGTTTACTAAGAGTACGGCGCAAACAGAACTGACGTCCACAGTTGAACTTGAAATTCGCTATAATGTTAGCCAGCGATAGCACTCAAGTGATTTGCAGAGTTTGCGAAACAAATGCAAACTACAATCATCAATAAAATTCTGCCAGATCGGCATATGCTACTTTGTAGTTAACATTATAGTTGAGTAGGTTTTTTGGGGGAGCCTTTTCTCTCTGCCAGAGAACATCGCTAACGGCTACACAAAGGGAAGATTAAGGTACGCGCCCAACGCAGACAAATTAAATCACTGATGCGTTTTGTTCGTCTTTATGATTGATTTAACTTGGTGCAAATGTGGATAAGTTTAATACATTGAGTCGATTTTCTACAAATTTCTTTCTTAATGTCTGTATTCCGTGATTCCTTCTGCGTTAATCTTCATTGTAGATTTTATAGGGCCCTATATGTAATTATGAGCTTGGGTTGTCTTTCCTTGCATTTAGTTTGTTTGCTTACTTGCACCTGTTAGCATTTAGCTAGGGTCCGCTATGGACGTTTACTTGTACTTTTTTTTAGCGTTTGTTAGCATAGTTTGTGTGCCCCCTTGTGTGCAATTCCGGTGGTACCGTATACTCAAGGTATGGAGATCTGTATAACGCCCTGCCTTAATGACCAGTGATGTAGTGGAAGGTCAATTCCAACTCAATTTACCCACCTGGTTCTGCTGTGAAGCTGTGTGCCCGCCTGGTTCAGCTGTGTGCCCGCCTGGTTCAGCTGTGTGCCCGCCTGGTTCTGCTGTGTGCCCGCCTGGTTCTGCCGTGTGCCCGCCTGGTTCTGCCGTGTGCCCGCCTGGTTCTGCCGTGTGCCCGCCTGGTTCTGCCGTGTGCCCGCCTGGTTCTGCCGTGTGCCCGCCTGGTTCTGCCGTGTGCCCGCCTGGTTCTGCCGTGTGCCCGCCTGGTTCTGCCGTGTGCCCGCCTATAACACGGTGTTTTTTACAGTTGAACCACATTCAGAAAGTATTCAGACCCATCAGCTTTATTCTAAAATGGATTGAGAATGATTTATTTAATCTACATTTGCAAAAATGTTTGCAAATGTATTAATGAATAGAAATACCTTATTTACATAAGTATTCAGACCCTTTGCTATGAGACTCGAAATTGAGCTCAGGTGCATCCTGTTTCCATTGATCATCCTTGAGATGTTTCTACAACTTGATTGGAGTCCACCTGTGGTAAATTCAATTGATTGGACATGATCTGGAAAGAGACACCTGTCTATATAAGGTCCCACAGTTGACAGTGCAGGTCAGAGCGAAAACCAAGCCATGAGATCGAAGGAATTGTCCATAGAGCTCAGAGACAGGATTGAGCCGAGGCACCGATCTGGGGAGGCTACCAAACCATTCCTGCAGCATTGAAGGTCCCCAAGAACACAGGGGCCTCCATCATTCTTAAATGGAAGAAGTTTGGAACCACCAAGACTCTTCCTAGAGCTGGCCGCCTGGACTGAGCAATCTGGGGAGAAGGGCCTTGGTCAGGGAAGTGACCAAGAACCTGATGGTCACTCTGACAGAGTTCCTTTGTAGAGATTGGAGAAACTTCCAGAAGGACAACCATCTCTGCAGCACTCCACCAATCAGGCCTTTATGGTAGAGTGGCCAGACGGAAGCCACTCCTCAGTAAAATGCACATGACAGCCCGCTTGGAGTTTGCCAAAAAGGCACCGAAAGACCATAAACACGATTCTCTGGTCTGATGATACCAAGGTTGACAAGCATCACATCTGGAGGAAACCTGGCACCATCCCTACGTTGAGGCGTGGTGGCAGCATCACGCTGTGGGGATGTTTTTCAGAGGCAGGGACTGGGAGACTAGTCAGGATAGAGGGGAAAGATGAATGGAGCAAAGAACCTTGATGAAAACCTGCTCCAGAGCGCTCAGGACCTCAGACTGTGGTGAAGGTTCACCTTCCAACAGGACAACGACCCTAAAGCACACAGCCATGACAATGTAGCAGTAGCCCAGCCAGAGTGGCCCAGCCAGAGCCTGGACTTGAACCTGATCAAACATCTCTGAAGAGACCTGAAAATAGCTGAAAATAGCTGTGCAGCAACGCTCCCCATCCAACCTGACAGAGCTTGAGAGGATCTGCAGAGAAGCATGGGAGAAACTCCCCAAATACAGGTGTGCCAAGCTTGTAGCGTCATACCCAAGAAGACTCGAAGCTGTAATTACTATTTTTTTTATTTTTGTATATTTCCTAAAATTTCTAAACCTGTTTTTGCTTTGTCATTATGGGTTATTGTGATGTCATTATGGGTTATTGTGATGTCATTATGAGGTATTGTGATGTCATTATGTGTTATTGTGTGTAGATTGATGAGGGGGGAGACGATTTAATTCATTTTAGAACAAGGCTGCAATGTAACAAGGTGGATTAAGTCATGTGGTCTTCATACTTAAGGTACTGTATTTGTATAACACCAGTATTAACAGTATTTCCTGCATTCGAGTTGAACCACATGATTTACCAACAGCACACACACTATTTGTTTTTAGCGCTCTGTTCATGCTGATGCCTCGTGTGTTTGTAGGTGAATACAGTGCAGTTCCACCCCCTGGAGCTGCCGTAAAGAAGGCCTTGGCTCCTACAGTGGCCAGAAAGGCCAAAAAGGACCGCTCCTCAGACAGCAGGGAGGAGGAAGTGTCAGGTAACAACTACTGAACCCCTGGGACGTGTCAGAATACCCATACTTGCTTTTTGGGTATATACGAAAATAGTTTTTATAGTTTTGAAAATTATTTTTGACTTTTCATCGAGTAGAGTTCCTGGCGTACTGTTGAGGAAGAGAATTGTCTTTTCTCCCTTATGACAACAGCTGATAATCAGAATAAGGGAAGCTATACTTCCATACCGAGAAGGTGTCATCTACAGATGGATAGTATGCTGATATTTGTTGCTTATGCTTTTAGTAAACAGTGCATTCTATGTAGTACTATTAGTAGTAGTAGGTTTAGTAAGTGGTGGTGGTGGTTGTAGTGAGTTCCGGCTGTTTTAGTAGCAGGAGTCAAGACAGATTTTGGACAGTTCCCTCGTCTCCTTTTCTAAGTGGTGAACCCGTCTGAACATTTAGTTTTGTCTTTACTAATGCAAAGCGTAACATTAGACGGTTTTACATGTGATACATGACTGTCTACCTACTTTCCTTTAGTTGAAAGCACCGAATGCTAGTCTCTCTGGATTAGTGTCTTCTAAATGACTAGTGTCTTCTTTAATCATCAATAGCTAAAGCATCCCGTGTTTACAATGAGAGATCTCTGACACATTATTCTCCTCTGTTAAAGCAGTCCCTGTGAAGTCTACCCCAGCAAAGACTGTGACCCCTAAACCTGCTGCTGCTGCTAAGAAGGCCGAGTCCAGCACTGAGAGCTCAGGTAGGTTCTGGACGTAGATTCTAAAGGTACTAGACCTTGTTTTTAAAGGCTATAGATTCTAAAGGTTCTAGACCTAGGTTCTAAAGGCTATAGATTCTAAAGGTTCTAGACCTAGGTTCTAAAGGCTATAGATTCTAAAGGTTCTAGACCTTGGTTCTAAAGACTGTAGATTGGAATTGTTTGAGACCTTGGTTCTCTCTACGTGACACGTGTTCTTCGCATACACTTGACCAAAGACCTACTCACACGGGACCGGTATCGCTAGAGAACGTTGGTTATGTAATTTACTCCAGAATGTCCGTTATTCCGAAGGACGATTCCCGGCGGGATTACTTTTTCCCCTAGCTGCCCCCTGTAGTTATTAACCCCAGTACATGTACAGTTTTAAAGGAAGCCTGGAGGTTTTTACTCTTGGTGTGAAGATGCAGTACTTCCACATGTCCAGGTGATGGGGCCACACTGATAACTCCAGCTTGGTTCTCAAGTTTCTAAACCATACTAAACCATAATTCCTTCAGTGTCTCCATAATATTTGAATTGATGAAGTGTGGTCATAATCATTAGGATATTTTGGCGATCCGCAATAGATCCTAAATGCCATCAGATGGGAGCTCAACAGTAGATCTTAAATGCCATCAGGTGGGAGCTCAACAGTAGATCCTAAATGCCATCAGATGGGAGCTCAACAGTAGATCCTAAATGCCATCAGATGGGAGCTCAACAGTAGATCCTAAATGCCATCAGGTGGGAGCTCAACGGTAGATCCTAAATGCCATCAGGTGGGAGCTCAACGGTAGATCCTAAATGCCATCCGATGGGAGCTCAAACTCCCAAATTCAATGTCCCAAGAAGGAAGTCACTCTACCTTTCTAAAATAAGTCAAAAGTTACATGTTTATTTCATTCCTGAGAGACACCTTGCAACCGCAGTGCAATAGGAAGGGAACAGCGCCTGTTAAATATACCTCCCTTATGTCTGGCACAGCAACAGACGGAGAAACCTATACTAATCTGAGTAATTCATTTAAACAATAGTCTTCATATTAATTTGACTTTACAAACAAACAAGGGCTTAATTGAAGTCTATTTCTTCAGAGTCTTAAGGCCTATATAAAATAACAACTGGCTGAGGTAGGCGATGAAGATTAACAGCATATTTCACTATACAAATATATGGCCTAAATAGAAGTGATTTGTTTTTATTAGACCTACTTACAATTAACTGGCTAAAAATGTAGCATCCAACATAAAACAATAATTTAAAGGGGGAAAAAAGGCGATGTCTGAATATCTATTGCTGTTATCAACAGAATAAACAGAACATACTGTCTCCTTGAGACCTAAATATCCCTGGATAAACACTCACAATTATGTTAGTAAATACTAACTACAGTCGTATAGGAATATTAATGATTTCCCTGACCTATTCCTGACTACATCTCTGAGCACGAGCACTTAGAGGGACGTCTGTCCTATATGTTGTGATGAGGTCTGTTTAGATACTGGTTCTCATGTAACTTAGGGAGAATTTCTATGTTATGTATAGGCCACTAAGTGACTTACTCAATGGGGGAAGTTTAATTTCCCCTCAGACACGATCTTGTGGATGAGATTGGTTTGATTTCGATGCGCAGGCAGTCTGACTTACGTGAAAGCCAGTTGCTGTCGTGAGTTTATATTGCCTTCAGATGAAAATGAGGACTTGCAAAACATTGTTAGGACATAAGTCTATTTTCTTCATTGTACTGTATCCCTCTGGACATGTCACCCGAAACGCACACAGGAACTCGGCACTCCTGAGCGCATTCCTGATTTGTCTCAATGTCTGGAATTCAATCAACTCAGTTTGAATTGCGGCCTCGTCCAGCGAGGTTATCGTTTTCTTAGCAAAGGAGGAGTATTCTCCACCTGGGTCGGACTGTGAGAGGATCACGTACAAACGCAATGAAATCCTTGGGCTTGGTGTAAATCTTCAAATCTGGTGGAGAAGTTGAAATCTTCCATCGCCTCTGTGACAATGCTGCGGGCCTGATCCCTGTCTGCCTGTCATTTCTTCATTGTGCTGAAGGGGCAGTAGCCTTCCAGAGGTCAAGTCCAAATCGAACTACTCAAGCTTCCTAGTATAAAGGCCTCAAGTTTTTATTCCACAATGTCCACGACTGTTCCCCCCTTCCTTGTAACTGGAGATTTAACATGTTTTTAAGTGACTATCACCCCAAAAAGCTGTGGTTAACGCTCCAATGTTTCTGTGTCGGCCTTCTGTCTCTGGGCTGGAAGCCATTTTGAAAGTTCCATGGTTTATAATGACGTCTGACATGGAATTATTTCTAAACTGTTACATTTTCCTTGCAAATAAGACAAAGGCTTGGGAAAAGATGGTACATCTCTCTTCTTCCCTGACACTTTTATTTCCTTTGGTCAATTTTTTTTGAGAGCGACAGTTTTCTGTTGCTAAACGTTCTGAACGAATGTTGCCGTTGAAAAAGTAGTCTAGCCTACGTAGACCTGTTTCCCCCCTCCACCAATCAACGCGCAGAGAAATAGACCAAATTTGTAAACACGATTCAATGTCGATTCAAACAGGACTCTTATTATCAGAGGGGAAAAAACATGTAGGTTATTATGGCTGGAATTGTTACTGTCCTGCCATGTAAAAAATTTGTGCCATGGCAGATTCGAACGGGACTAAAATTACCGATGTGGTGTTTGGTGCTCGTGAGCATAATTACATTACCCGACCAAACAAATCCAGTTCGAATAGGGATCAGTAGGGCCTGACCGATAGCGTAACACAATCACATACCATTATAAAAAAAAAACTAACACATGCGACAGCAAAATAGATGCAGAGGACCTGACAAACTAACTTCAAACGGGGAATATTTACAGGTTGCTCAGGAGGTAAAGGGAATGTTTGTGTGGAAAGTAAAATAAGAAGTGCTGAGTGCATATAATGTGCTGTAGAGATTACAATATAATCTTTCTGACCATATGAAACAATGTAAACAACACCAAAATAAATGATAAGCATACCAGAAAATCTGTAATGTGACTAAAAACAATTCACATTAATTCGTGACGACCTGATTCACTGATTGAACATCTCTCATCAGAGACAACTTCTACATTGAAGAGAAACACATTGATTCAGAAGAACATAAAACATGTTTACTATAGTTACCAACGTGTCTGTATTACTTTCTAGCACGTCAAGCTAACTGGCAGAGTAGCTAGCGAGGTCTGTAGCCATTGTTTAGCTACATAGCTAGCTAGCTGATGAATGTTTTCCTTTTGAAACCAGGCCAGAGGAAAGGAAACATTCCACAAATGCTATTTACAGTGATATTCATACTAAATGAAGTACTTAACTACTTGCTTCGAGCCATCCCGGATCCGGGATCGTGAATACAGCCTCAAGCTCATTACCATAACGCAACGTTAACTATTCATGAAAAATCGCAAATGAAATGAAATGAATATGCTAGCTCTCAAGCTTAGCCTTTTTATTAACAACACTGTCATCTTAGATTTTCTAAATATGCTTCTCAACCATAGCAAAACAAGCATTTGTGTAACAGCTAGCGCAGCTAGCGTAGCATTTAGCATTAGCATCAGCAGGCAACATTTTCACAAAAACCAGAAAATCATTCAAATAAAATCATTACCTTTTGAATAACTTCAGATGTTTTCAATGAGGAGACTCTGTTAGATAGCAAATGCTCAGGTTTTCCTGAAAGATTATTTGTTTAGGAGAAATTGCTCCGTTTGGTGCGTCACGTTTGGCTACCAAAAAAACCTGAAAATTCAGTCTTCAAAACGCCAAACTTTTTTCCAAATTAACTCCATAATATCGACTGAAACATGGTAAACGTTGTTTAGAATCAATCCTCAAGGTGTTTTTCACATATCTCATGATATATCGTTCGTTGAAAGCCTCCTCTCATTACGCACCAATTTAGACAAAGGACACCGTGCGTACCCCTGGTAAATGCAGTCTCTTATGGCCAATCTTCCAATGATATGCCTACAAATACGTCACAATGCTGCAGACACCTTGGAGAAACGATAGAAAGGGCAGGCTCATTCCCGGCGCATTCACAGCCATATAAGGAGACAATGGAAAACAGAGCCTCAAATTCTGCTCATTTCCTGTTTGAAGTTTCATCTTGGTTTCGCCTGTAGCATGAGTTCTGTGGCACTCACAGATAATATCTTTGCAGTTTTGGAAACCTTAGTGTTTTCTTTCCAAAGCTGCCAATTATATGCATAGTCGAGCATCTTTTCGTAACAAAATATTGCGCTTAAAAGGGCACGTTTTTTTATCCATAAATTAAAAGAGCGCCCCCTATATCCAAGAAGATAAGGGACCTAATGGGCCTTAACTGTTTCACTTAATTGGGGGAAATTCACCATAAAATGTTTCATGCAACTGACCCAGTACCTCCGAGAGCCACCTCGGTACCCTCAATAGCACACATTTGTTGTCGTCCCGGACAAACGCACCTGATGCAACTCCATTGAGGGCTTCATGATTATTTGTTGAGTCAGGTGTGCATGTCTGCTGGTCTGCTGTTGGGGTTACACGGGTCGGGAAACTTTTAGAGAGCAACGGTAAACACTTAAATCGTCAGCCAGTTTTCCACATCTGGTTTGAATAACTAGACACAATCGTCAAGTTCGTTATACCTGGGGCGTATTCATTACACAGATTTATTTTTTGCTTCCATTTAAGAAAAGTTTTGCAAAAGGAATGAAACGGCAGGAACCTAGTTGAATTTGTCCAATATACATATACAAAAATATACAGTTCTGTTTGGACTATTACATCCCTGAGTTTGCATAACATTGGAGTTTTAATTTAAAGTTGAAGTTAACATCAGTCTAAATTCTTCTCTTGTTCCTCTCTTAAGACTCTAGCTCTGAAGATGAAGAAGCAAAAAAGGCTGCCCCGGCTAAGGCTGCCCCGGCTAAGGCTGCCCCGGCTAAGGCTGCCCCGGCTAAGGCTGCCCCGGCTAAGGCTGCCCCGGCTAAGGCTGCCCCGTCAGAAGATTCTTCCTCGGACTCGAGCTCAGAGGATGAAGAAGAGGTGACAGTGAAAGTGGCACCAGCTAAGGCGACTCCTACGGGGACCCCAGGCAAGGCTGCAGAATCCTCCTCTGACTCAAGCTCGGAAGATGAGAAAGAAGCTAAGAAGCCTGTTGCCAAGGCCACTCCTGCCAAGGCCGCCCCTGCTAAGAAAGCCGACTCGTCAAGCTCAGGTAAAATAGACTAAATAGGACTGAATCCTTTTTTTAGAACTGACCACTAGAGGAGACTGAGTTCCAGACTCTAACTCCTGTGTCATTGTCACGCCAATGAGTTGTGGCAAGACAACACAGAAAGATCTGGAACTCAAGCTGGGGAAGAACATGCTTGGCTTGTTTCAATATCAACAGGATTTATGTTACAAAAACGTTAAACAATGCAGTATGTTGCTAATCATACTCACCTTTTGGACCTCTGGACCTCCGCAGCTTCTCTGCGGTCTTGGCTTCTCTTAGAGAACCACAGTGAAGCTTTTATATTATTGAATTGTCTGTAATATCAGACCCACGGACTGATTCTGACATGTTCCCCTCGGTCCTGTAGACTCTGACAGCAGCTCTGAGGACGAGGCCCCAGCCAAACCTGCAGCAGCTACCAAGAAACCTGCAGCAGCTACCAAGAAACCTGCAGCAGCTACCAAGAAACCTGCAGCAGCTACCAAGAAACCTGCAGCAGCTACCAAGAAACCTGCAGCAGCTACCAAGAAACCTGCAGTGACCCCCAAGGTCCCAGCCAAGGCTGCTGCAGAAAGCAGCTCGGACTCCGACTCTTCTGAAGATGAGGCTCCAGCTAAGAAGGCTACCCCGGCCCCTGTTACTAAACCAGCCTCCCCAGTTGTTAAACCAGCTGCTGCAGAAAGCAGCTCGGACTCCGACTCTTCTGAAGATGAGGCTCCAGCTAAGAAGGCTACCCCGGCCCCTGTTACTAAACCAGCCTCCCCAGTTGTTAAACCAGCTGCTGCAGAAAGCAGCTCGGACTCCGACTCTTCTGAAGATGAGGCTCCAGCTAAGAAGGCTACCCCGGCCCCTGTTACTAAACCAGCCTCCCCAGTTGTTAAACCAGCTGCTGCAGAAAGCAGCTCTGACTCCGACTCTTCTGAAGATGAGGCTCCAGCTAAGAAGGCTACCCCGGCCCCTGTTACTAAACCAGCCTCCCCAGTTGTTAAACCAGCTGCTGCAGAAAGCAGCTCTGACTCCGACTCTTCTGAAGATGAGGCTCCAGCTAAGAAGGCTACCCCGGCCCCTGTTACAAAACCAGCCTCCAAACCAGCCTCCAAACCAGCCTCTAAACCAGCCTCCAAACCAGCCTCCAAACCAGCCTCCAAACCAGGCTCCAAACCAGCCACCCCCGTGGTGAATAAACTAGCCCCAACCAAGGCCGTAGCCGAGAGCAGCTCCGATTCTGACAGCTCGGAGGACGAGGTCGCTGCAGCCAAAAAGACCACCAAACCTACAGCCGTAGCCAAGACTCCTGCTTCAGCCAAGACTCCTGCTTCAGCCAAGACTCCTGCTTCAGCCAAGACTCCTGCTTCAGCCAAGACTCCTGCTTCAGCCAAGACTCCTGCTTCAGCCAAGACTCCTGCTTCAGCCAAGACTCCTGCTTCAGCCAAGACTCCTGCTTCAGCCAAGACTCCTGCTTCAGCCAAAGCTGCAGAGTCCAGCAGCAGTGACGACAGCTCTAGTGATGAGGAGGAGGGTAAAGGAGTTTACATACTTCCCATTCGAAACAGTTTGTTCGTATATTATGACATTTTGTGACGTTTTTGTCTTCGGCAAGTGTTTTTTTCTTTCTTTTTTTCTCAACATCTAGGCAAGCTGAAGTGGGTAGCCAAATTCTACGCTAGAGTCATTCACGGGTCCAAAAAGTTGATATACAGACCTGTTCTGAACAGACCCGAGGACAGCTAGATCCGTTCCGTACAGACCCGAGGACAGCTAGATCCGTTCCGTATAGACCTGGTCGGACAGACCCGAGGACAGCTAGATCCGTTCCGTAGAGACCCGAGGACAGCTAGATCCGTTCCGTAGAGACCCGAGGACAGCTAGATCCGTTCCGTACAGACCCGAGGACAGCTAGATCCGTTCCGTACAGACCCGAGGACAGCTAGATCCGTTCCGTACAGACCCGAGGACAGCTAGATCCGTTCCGTACAGACCCGAGGACAGCTAGATCCGTTCCGTACAGACCCGAGGACAGCTAGATCCGTTCCGTACAGACCCGAGGACAGCTAGATCCGTTCCGTACAGACCCGAGGACAGCTAGATCCGTTCCGTACAGACCCGAGGACAGCTAGATCCGTTCCGTACAGACCCGAGGACAGCTAGATCCGTTCCGTACAGACCCGAGGACAGCTAGATCCGTTCCGTACAGACCCGAGGACAGCTAGATCCGTTCCGTACAGACCCGAGGACAGCTAGATCCGTTCCGTACAGACCCGAGGACAGCTAGATCCGTTCCGTACAGACCCGAGGACAGCTAGATCCGTTCCGTACAGACCCGAGGACAGCTAGATCCGTTCCGTACAGACCCGAGGACAGCTAGATCCGTTCCGTACAGACCCGAGGACAGCTAGATCCGTTCCGTACAGACCCGAGGACAGCTAGATCCGTTCCGTACAGACCCGAGGACAGCTAGATCCGTTCCGTACAGACCCGAGGACAGCTAGATCCGTTCCGTACCGACCCGAGGACAGCTAGATCCGTTCCGTACCGACCCGAGGACAGCTAGATCCGTTCCGTACCGACCCGAGGACAGCTAGATCCGTTCCGTACCGACCCGAGGACAGCTAGATCCGTTCCGTACCGACCCGAGGACAGCTAGATCCGTTCCGTACCGACCCGAGGACAGCTAGATCCGTTCCGTACCGACCCGAGGACAGCTAGATCCGTTCCGTACCGACCCGAGGACAGCTAGATCCGTTCCGTACCGACCCGAGGACAGCTAGATCCGTTCCGTACCGACCCGAGGACAGCTAGATCCGTTCCGTACCGACCCGAGGACAGCTAGATCCGTTCCGTACCGACCCGAGGACAGCTAGATCCGTTCCGTACCGACCCGAGGACAGCTAGATCCGTTCCGTACCGACCCGAGGACAGCTAGATCCGTTCCGTACCGACCCGAGGACAGCTAGATCCGTTCCGTACCGACCCGAGGACAGCTAGATCCGTTCCGTACAGACCCGAGGACAGCTAGATCCGTTCCGTACAGACCCGAGGACAGCTAGATCCGTTCCGTACAGACCCGAGGACAGCTAGATCCGTTCCGTACCGACCCGAGGACAGCTAGATCCGTTCCGTACAGGCCCGAGGACAGCTAGATCCGTTCCGTACAGGCCCGAGGACAGCTAGATCCGTTCCGTACAGACCCGAGGACAGCTAGATCCGTTCCGTATAGTCGGTTTCATCCGAGAGAGGGACGCAGAAAAGTCGAAGCTACTTTATTAACCGGAGATGAGAAACCGTGAGGGAGCCTCTAGCTGACCACTGACGCAATGTTGTCGTTCAAAATAAAAGCCTGAAACTATATATTGTGACACTAGACACATTAGGGAAGCCATAGAAAAAGGAATCTGGTTGAGATCTCATTCACTGCTCAATAGGGACGCATAGGAACGCAGAGCTTTCTAATTAAGAGTCCCTTCCTGATTGGATTTTTCTTAGGCTTTCACCTGCAATATCAGTTCTGTTATACTCACAGCCAATATTTTTACACAGTGTTTTCTATCCTAAGCTGTCAATTATATGCATATTCTATTATCTGGTCCTGACAAAATAGCCTGTTTACTTTGGGAACGTTATTTTTCCAAAAATACTGCCCCCTAGTTTCAAGAGGTTAACCGGAGCTGAGAAACTGTGAGGGAGAGAAGGTAGAGAGGTGATGCTCTAGCAGGGGTCGTACTGTGTAGCCTAACTTTTGCCACACAGGCTTTTGAGGCTCTACGACTAGCCTATTGCTGATTTGATGACCATATAATTGGCCAACTACAACAAGCAACACGTGCTACTCAAGTCAGTTGAAATTACATATTGACATCAACCGTGATAATCATATCAGATCTGACTTAGACTTGTGATAGGATTTTGATTTCCGGATCTGCTCCGGTCCCGGATTTGGTTTTGGGGACAGGTGGCTCCGTGAAGAACTCTAGTCTACGCCCCTTCGTCGTTGATTAGTCAACAGTAGGGAATTCTTCATTTAACTGTTTGTCATCGAGAGACTACTCCTTTCTCAAAAACGTCAAACTTAATGATCGATTTCTTGTTCTTATTCATTCTGACTACTTTGAGGAAGTGTATACTGGCTACGGCGATATGGACAAGCGAAGGGTCTTATAAGCGAGCTAGACGCTGGCTGAACTGAAGCTGATGCTTTCAGAAGGCAGACTCTCTCATGGTGCCTCTTCACTGTGACCATGTATTTGATATATGTACTGTGTAGGCCTATTGTTTTGCGCATCATATTTTATATTTTGAGGTTGATTTGTTAGTAAGCATTTCATTGCATTTGTATGCGTATCATCAATTGAACCTTGAACCTTGCAGCAGCAACAGCCTCGACTAAGAAGGCAGCTACCCCAGCCTCGACTAAGAAGGCAGCTACACCTAAAGCCTCCTCCAACCCTGCTGCCAAGGCAACAACACTGGCTAAGGCTGTTGAGTCGTCATCGTCCCAGGACAGTAGCTCTGAGGAAGAGGAGGCGAAAGCACCGGCAGCAGTCACCACTCCCATCACTAACGGTGAGCTTTGAACTCTACAAGGTCCGGTCTGGAACCTGGGAATCTGGTCAATGGTCATTTCAATTCATGATATTTACCCATTGATTCTTAAAGAATATTACTTATCAATTAGTGATGGGGGGGGGGGGGTTCGTTACATATTGGGATATTATTTTTTATGTATCGTTTTGACATTGCAATATTGTTTTTGCCCTAGTTAGCCTGCAGCAAAACTCGTGTTAATTTCCCTTTCATAGCTTGTTCATTTAAAAAAAAAAAATGGGGAGCCAATTTGTTTCAACACTTATTTCCTAAACTTTATTTTCTCTCGTCTGCAGAAGATGTATTGTGAGCAAAATGTTTGGAACATCGAAACACAAAAAAATCACAGTATTGAATCCCAGTACCCAGTATAATGCACTGTACTGAACCTACAGTTGAAGTCGGAAGTTTACATTCACTTAGGTTGGAGTCATTAAAACCTGTTTTTCAACCAATCCACAAATGTCTTGTTAACAAACTATAGTTTTGGCAAGTCAGTTAGAACACCTACTTTGTGCATGACACAAGTAATTCTTTCCAACAATTGTTTACAGACAGATTATTTCACTTATATTTCACTGTATCACAATTCCAGTGGGTCAGAAGTTTACATACACTAAGTTGACTGAGCATTTAAGCAGCTTGGAAAATTTCAGGAAATTATGTCATGGCTTTAGAAGCTTCTGATAGGCTAATTGACATCATTTGAGTCAACTGGAGGTGTACCTGTGGATGTATTTCAGGGCCTACCTTCAAACTCAGTGCCTCTTTGCTTGGCATCATGGGAAAATCAAAAGAAATCAGCCCAAAAAATTGTAGACCTCCACAAGTCTGGTTCATCCTTGGGAGCAATTTCCAAACACCTGAAGGTACCACGTTCATCTGTACAAACAATAGTACGTAAGTATAAACACCATGGGACAACGCAGCCGTCATACCGCTCAGGAAGGAGACGCATTCTGTCTCCTAGAGATGAACGTACTTTGGTGCGAAAAGTGCAAATCAATCCCAGAACAACAGCAAAGGACCTTGTGAAGATGCTGGAGGAAACGGGTACAGAAGTATCTATATCCACATTAAAACAAGTCTTATATCAACATAACCTGAAAGGCCGCTCAGCAAGGAAGAAGCCACTGCGCCAAAACCGCCATAAACAAGCCAGACTACAGTTTGCAACTGCACATGGGGACAAAGATTGTACTTTTTGAAGAAATGTCCTCTGGTCTGATGAAGCAAAAATAGAACTGTTTTCCATAATGACCATCGTTATGTTTGGAGGAAAAAGGGGGAGCCTTGCAAGCCGAAGAACACCATCCCAACCGTGAAGCATGGGGGTGGCAGCATCATGTTGTGGGGGTGCTTTGCTGCAAGAGGGACTGGTGCACTTCACAAAATAGATGACATCGTGAGGGAGGAAAATTCTGTGCATATATTGAAGCAACATCTCAAGACATCAGTCAGGAAGTAACAGCTTGGTCGCAAATGGGTCTTCCAAATAGACAATGACCCCAAGCTTTTTGTTAATCCACCTGTCGTGTCAGATTTTGAAATGATGCTTTACAGCGAAAGCAATCCAAGCATTTGAGTAAGTTTATCAATCGCACGATAAAACATTAAGTACACCTAGCATCAGGTGGCTTGGTCACGAAAATCAGAAAAGCAATTAAATTAATCGTTTACCTTTGATGATCTTCGGATGTTTTCACTCACGAGACTCCCAGTTACACAACAAATGTTCCTTTTGTTCCATAAAGATTATTTTTTAGATCCAAAATACCTCTGTTTGTCGCGTTATGTTCAGAAATCCACAGGAAAGAGAGGTCACGACAACGCAGACAAATTCCAAATAGTTTCCATAATGTCCACAGAAACATGTCAAACATTTTTTATAATCAATCCTCAGGTTGTTTTTAAAATACATAATTGATAATATATCAGCCGCAAATGTCTTTCACAGTAGGAGAGGGAAAAGCAATACCTATCCACTCTGTTGCGCGAGCAAAACTCATGTTACCACTTGACCCGATGTTATCTGTCTGGCTCATTTTTCAAAATAAAAGCATGAAACTATGTCTGAAGACTGACACCTTGAGGAAGCGATTGGAAAAGGAATCTGGGTCATATCCCTTTAAATCCAACAAAAGGAGGCTATGGAACATGGAGTTTTCGAAATAGAATCCACTTCCTGCTTTGATTTTTTTCCTCCGGGTTTCACCTGCAATATCAGTTCTGTTATACTCAGACAATATTTTGACAGTTTTGAAAACTTTTGTGTTTTCTATCCAATACTAATATATATTAGCGACTGAGGAGCTGGCTGTTTTACAATGGGGACCTTTTCATCCAAGCTACTCCATACTGCCCCTGCAGCCATAAAAAGTTAAAGGCGATACTACCAAATACTACTTGAGTGTATGTAAACTTCTGACCCACTGGGAATGTGATGCTGAAATAAATAATTCTCTACTATTATTCTGACATTTCACATTCTTAAAATAAGTGGTGATCCCAACTGACCTAAAAAAGGACATTTTTACTAGGATTAAATGTCAGGAATTGTGAAACTGAGTTAAAATGTATTTGGCTAAGGTGTATGTAAACTTCTAACTTCAACTGTAGACTCCCAATACATATTGTATCAGCACCTCAGTATGATGGTGATGTCCTATTGTGAAGTCCCAGCCCGACTACCAATGTCTTGTGAGTTTTTAGTATAGTTGTCTGTGTTGCGTGTCAGTTTACAAGGTCAAGGGAAATATATATATATATATATATATTTTTTTTTTTTTGTCGCAGTAGCTCACCAGTGTCTTGGCTGGGCTGTAACCAGTGTCTTGGCTGGGCTGTAACCAGTGTCTTGGCTGGGCTGTAACCAGTGTCTTGGCTGGGCTGTAACCAGTGTCTTGGCTGGGCTGTAACCAGTGTCTTGGCTGGGCTGTAACCAGTGTCTTGGCTGGGCTGTAACCAGTGTCTTGGCTGGGCTGTAACCAGTGTCTTGGCTGGGCTGTAACCAGTGTCTTGGCTGGGCTGTAACCAGTGTCTTGGCTGGGCTGTAACCAGTGTCTTGGCTGGGCTGTAACCAGTGTCTTGGCTGGGCTGTAACCAGTGTCTTGGCTGGGCTGTAACCAGTGTCTTGGCTGGGCTGTAACCAGTGTCTTGGCTGGGCTGTAACCAGTGTCTTGGCTGGGCTGTAACCAGTGTCTTGGCTGGGCTGTTTAGTTCTCACTAAGGTTTGAATTATTTTCGAAACCAAGGTCGATTATTTACAAGGACAGTTTTCTCAATGTCCCCCCCCCCCCTTGTCTTCTCTCCCTTCCCAGGCAAGAGAAAGAGGGATGGAGAAGACTCGTCTTCTGAGAGCGAGGAGGAGGAGGAAGTAACGACGCCTAAAAACCAGAAAGTATTACCAGCACCACAGACTTACCCCAAAGTCTCTAAGAAGGTGAGACCCTGTCACACTGACTGGGTTCAGAGCTTGGATTGTTTGGCTGCTGACTGCTGACTTGACTGACTGGCTGGCTGACAGGCTGACTGCTTGACTGACTGACTGGCTGGCTGGCTGACTGCTTGACTGGCTGGCTGGCTGACTGCTTGACTGGCTGGCTGACTGCTTGGCTGGCTGGCTGGCTGCTGACTGGCTGCTGACTGGCTGCTGACCTGACTGGCTGCTGACTTGACTGGCTGCTGACTTGACTGGCTGCTGACTTGACTGGCTGCTGACTTGACTGGCTGCTGACTTGACTGGCTGCTGACTTGACTGGCTGCTGACTTGACTGGCTGCTGACTTGACTGGCTGCTGACTTGACTGGCTGCTGACTTGACTGGCTGCTGACTTGACTGGCTGCTGACTTGACTGGCTGCTGGCTTGACTGGCTGCTGACTTGACTGGCTGCTGACTTGACTGGCTGCTGGCTTGACTGGCTGCTGACTTGACTGGCTGCTGACTTGACTGACTTGGCTGGCTGTTTTTGGTTCAATGTATTTGTTATGATGGCGTAGTCTCAGTATTCAGAAATGGGCCCTGACCTTGATGATGGATCTGTAGCGCTACATGTTGGAGATGGATATATATATATATATATAGCCAACAACATCTATTCCTGCCAGAACTACCATGCCAGCAGAATCAATGTTTGGGCCCATTTCTGAATGAATATATATTCACACTCACACGTGTGTTTGTAAATAAATGCTTTGGGCTGTAGAACAGAGGTGCATTGTGGTACTAACCGGTGTGGGGCGTTGTCAGATGCGGACTGAACTAAACCCCTCATTCTCTCTGTGACTGTCTGTGTCTCACCGTCTGTGTCTCACCGTCTGTGTCCCTCCTCTAAAGATCAATGTACCTTTCCGTAGAATAGTAGAGGAGAACATTGAAGTGGACAACCGTCTGGCAGACAACTCCTTCGATGCCAAGGTGAGTTTATCTACACTCCTCTGTCCCTCTGCCGCGTCTGCGCCCCTCTGCCGCGTCTGCGCCCCTCTGCCGCGTCTGCGCCCCTCTGCCGCGTCTGCGCCCCTCTGCCGCGTCTGCGCCCCTCTGCCGCGTCTGCGCCCCTCTGCCGCGTCTGCGCCCCTCTGCCGCGTCTGCGCCCCTCTGCCGCGTCTGCGCCCCTCTGCCGCGTCTACGCCCCTCTGGCGCGTCTACGCCCCTCTGGCGCGTCTACGCCCCTCTGCCGCGTCTACGCCCCTCTGCCGCGTCTACGCCCCTCTGCCGCGTCTACGCCCCTCTGGCGTGTCGACATGAATCCACCTACTTGATTCAGTTGTAATTGTTATTTTCTTGTACAGGATGTTGTAACATGTTGCAGCTCTGTGTGCTAAGCCCCTCATCCGAACGCCCATTACAGCTCTGCGTGCTAAGCCCCTCATCCGAACGCCCATTACAGCTCTGCGTGCTAAGCCCCTCATCCGAACGCCCATTACAGCTCTGCGTGCTAAGCCCCTCATCCGAACGCCCATTACAGCTCTGCGTGCTAAGCCCCTCATCCGAACGCCCATTACAGCTCTGCGTGCTAAGCCCCTCATCCGAACGCCCATTACTGCTCTGCGTGCTAAGCCCCTCATCCGAACGCCCATTACAGCTCTGCGTGCTAAGCCCCTCATCCGAACGCCCATTACAGCTCTGCGTGCTAAGCCCCTCATCCGAACGCCCATTACAGCTCTGCCAAGCGATGAAACCTAGAAAGTTAACCATCTGTTTCTGTTTACGTTCTGTACGGTCAGGTATGTGGATCAGAGCCACACCTGTACTGGGGGAATCTCAATATAATAGGAGATGAGAAGCGGTTCGTTAAAAAAATATCACTTTTTTTTTTCGTGATATCCAATTGGTATTTAGTCTTGTCCCCATCGCTGCAACTCCCGTACAGACTTCGGAGAGGCAAAGGTCGAGAGCCGTGCGTCCTCCGAAACACGACCCAACCAAGCCGCACTGCTTCTTGACACAATGCCCACTTAACCCGGAAGCCAGCCGCACCAATGTGTCAGAGGAAACACTCCGTACACCTGGTGACCATGTGCCCGGCCCGCCAACAGTCGCCAGTGCGCCGTCCCATGGGTCTCCCGGTCGCGGCCGGCTGAGACGGAGCCTGGACTAGAACCCAGAATCAGCTAACACTGTGATGCAGTGTCTTAGACCACTGCTCTGCCTTGTGGGTTAGTTTTCTTTAACTGTCGCCATCTTGGTTGTTTGAACGATGGGCTAGATGGAGCTACTATAAAGTTGTATGTTAATGCAGAGGATCACTGAATGGCTGAAACATGGACATCTCTGTCGTTTCAGGGCTAGAAAGTATATTTGTGTCGCTTGATCTTTACGCGAGGATGTCGCACCGGACACACAGTTCTGGGAGTCGGTCAGAACCTGTCAGTCAAAGGGCACACTTATGAATATTTGTCTCTCTGCCCACTCAGCCCGCCCACTCAGCCTTACTGATAGAGAATTAGCATTTTCCCTCCCACTCCGCCTTACTGATAGAGAATTTGCATTTTCCCCGCCCACTCAGCCTTTCTGATAGTTAATTAGCATTTTACATAGGATATTTAGAGGTACTGCGATGTCATCCTTAGTAAAAGAGCTCAATATAAATGATGGGTATTGTGTTGAACCAGGGATGTGATCATGTCATTATGGGTATTGTGTTGAACCAGGGATGTGATCGTGTCATTATGGGTATTGTGTTGAACCAGGGATGTGATCATGTCATTATGGGTATTGTGTTGAACCAGGGATGTGATCATGTCATTATGGGTATTGTATTGATCCAGGGATGTCATTATGGGTATTGTGTTGATCCAGGGATGTCATTATGGGTATTGTGTTGAACCAGGGATGTGATCATGTCATTATGGGTATTGTGTTGAACCAGGGATGTGATCATGTCATTATGGGTATTGTGTTGAACCAGGGATGTGATCATGTCATTATGGGTATTGTGTTGAACCAGGGATGTGATCATGTCATTATGGGTATTGTGTTGAACCAGGGATGTGATCGTGTCATTATGGGTATTGTGTTGAACCAGGGATGTGATCATGTCATTATGGGTATTGTGTTGAACCAGGGATGTGATCATGTCATTATGGGTATTGTATTGATCCAGGGATGTCATTATGGGTATTGTGTTGATCCAGGGATGTCATTATGGGTATTGTGTTGAACCAGGGATGTGATCATGTCATTATGGGTATTGTGTTGAACCAGGGATGTGATCATGTCATTATGGGTATTGTGTTGAACCAGGGATGTGATCATGTCATTATGGGTATTGTGTTGAACCAGGGATGTGATCATGTCATTATGGGTATTGTGTTGAACCAGGGATGTGATCATGTCATTATGGGTATTGTGTTGAACCAGGGATGTGATCATGTCATTATGGGTATTGTATTGATCCAGGGATGTCATTATGGGTATTGTGTTGATCCAGGGATGTCATTATGGGTATTGTGTTGATCCAGGGATGTCATTATGGGTATTGTGTTGATCCAGGGATGTCATTATGGGTATTGTGTTGATCCAGGGATGTCATTATGGGTATTGTGTTGATCCAGGGATGTCATTATGGGTATTGTGTTGATCCAGGGATGTCATTATGGGTATTGTGTTGATCCAGGGATGTCATGGGTATTGTATTGATCCAGGGATGTCATTATGGGTATTGTATTGATCCAGGGATGTCATTATGGGTATTGTGTTGATCCAGGGATGTCATTATGGGTATTGTGTTGATCCAGGGATGTCATTATGGGTATTGTATTGATCCAGGGATGTCATTATGGGTTTTGTATTGATCCAGGGATGTCAATATGGGTATTGTGTTGAACCAGGGATGTCATTATGGGTATTGTGTTGAACCAGGGATGTCATTATGGGTATTGTATTGATCCAGGGATGTCATTATGGGTTTTGTATTGATCCAGGGATGTCATTATGGGTATTGTGTTGAACCAGGGATGTCATTATGGGTATTGTATTGATCCAGGGATGTCATTATGGGTTTTGTATTGATCCAGGGATGTCATTATGGGTATTGTGTTGATCCAGGGATGTCATTATGGGTATTGTGTTGATCCAGGGATGTCATTATGGGTATTGTGTTGATCCAGGGATGTCATTATGGGTATTGTGTTGATCCAGGGATGTCATTATGGGTATTGTGTTGATCCAGGGATGTCATTATGGGTATTGTGTTGATCCAGGGATGTCATTATGGGTATTGTGTTGATCCAGGGATGTCATTATGGGTATTGTGTTGATCCAGGGATGTCATTATGGGTATTGTGTTGATCCAGGGATGTCATTATGGGTATTGTGTTGATCCAGGGATGTCATTATGGGTATTGTGTTGATCCAGGGATGTCATTATGGGTATTGTGTTGATCCAGGGATGTCATTATGGGTATTGTGTTGATCCAGGGATGTCATTATGGGTATTGTGTTGATCCAGGGATGTCATTATGGGTATTGTGTTGATCCAGGGATGTCATTATGGGTATTGTGTTGATCCAGGGATGTCATTATGGGTATTGTGTTGATCCAGGGATGTCATTATGGGTATTGTGTTGATCCAGGGATGTCATTATGGGTATTGTGTTGATCCAGGGATGTCATTATGGGTATTGTGTTGATCCAGGGATGTCATTATGGGTATTGTGTTGATCCAGGGATGTCATTATGGGTATTGTGTTGATCCAGGGATGTCATTATGGGTATTGTGTTGATCCAGGGATGTCATTATGGGTATTGTGTTGATCCAGGGATGTCATTATGGGTATTGTGTTGATCCAGGGATGTCATTATGGGTATTGTGTTGATCCAGGGATGTCATTATGGGTATTGTGTTGATCCAGGGATGTCATTATGGGTATTGTGTTGATCCAGGGATGTCATTATGGGTATTGTGTTGATCCAGGGATGTCATTATGGGTATTGTGTTGATCCAGGGATGTCATTATGGGTATTGTGTTGATCCAGGGATGTCATTATGGGTATTGTGTTGATCCAGGGATGTCATTATGGGTATTGTGTTGATCCAGGGATGTCATTATGGGTATTGTGTTGATCCAGGGATGTCATTATGGGTATTGTGTTGATCCAGGGATGTCATTATGGGTATTGTGTTGATCCAGGGATGTCATTATGGGTATTGTGTTGATCCAGGGATGTCATTATGGGTATTGTGTTGATCCAGGGATGTCATTATGGGTATTGTGTTGATCCAGGGATGTCATTATGGGTATTGTGTTGATCCAGGGATGTCATTATGGGTATTGTGTTGATCCAGGGATGTCATTATGGGTATTGTGTTGATCCAGGGATGTCATTATGGGTATTGTGTTGATCCAGGGATGTCATGTCATTATGGGTATTGTGTTGAACCAGGGATGTGATCATGGTGCTGGATGTGTTTTGACTCTTGTCTCTCTCTGTTCACCTCAGCGTGGGTCGGATGGAGACTGGGGCCAGAGGGCCAATGACGTGCTCCGTTTCACCAAGGGGAAGTCCTTCCGTCACGAGAAGACCAAGAAGAAGAGGGGTAGCTACCGCGGAGGAGCCATCTCCCAGTCCGTCAACTCCATTAGGTTCGACAGCGACTGAGAACCTAGTCATCATCATCATCACCCCCCTCCAACCTGATTGAGCCGAAACATCAACTGAACTACCTACAGCTGTGTTGACAAGACGGTCACATTGACAGCTGGCTACCTATTGATTTTAGTTCATAAGTCTGTGTTAAATCTTTTTAAAGGCTTTTTTATGGGGTAGAAGACGACACAAGTGGTCCTGAAATGGCGCCTCATTTGCTTTATAGTGCAGTACTGTTGATCTGATCTAGAGCAGTGCACTACATAGGTAGTAGTGTGCTATTTAGGATGCTGTCTCATGGGTCAAGGCTGCAGGGGGATTGGTCTGTCTCTGTGCTTTAAACGTGGTACAGATTACTAAAGGGTCCTTAGGCTGCATTTACAACATGGCCACCGGGTGGCGGTAGTAAGCCACCAATTCTGTTAAATATCCATTTAAAAGTGTAAAATGTTTTTGGTCTCAGCCATTAATCTGTTGCTTGTTGTAATATTGTCAGCGCGGTATCTTCCCCCTTCTGTCCAGTGTCTTTTCAGTATCAACATTTTGAAATGCTCAGTTCTTGTTGTTTTATCGCGGTTTTTGAGGAGGGTTACTTGATTTTTAATGCAGACCAGGCCTTTTGAATGATGCCGTCCTCTACCAGATGTTGCCGTCCCCTACCAGATCTCACAACACCTGGATAAGTATTCAACCAACGGTCTGGAACGTGTCCGTCATTTAACATCCTCTGCAGTCTCACGGAGACCCATCACGGTTTAGATATGAAGGTTTTATGTACGTGTTTAACTTGTTGTAAGCCGGGGATCATCCAACTGTTGTTACGAGCTCTATAGTGTTGAAGTAACTCCCTGGGTCATGTTCGGTATGCAAAACGTTTGGAAACAGGAGAACACACTTGTTGTACAAGTCCATGCAGTACCTACCTTTTTCTCTCAGTTATAAAACATTCTTCCCCCCCCCCCCCTCTCTACTGAACAGGATCTGGGTGTATCTGAAATGGCACCCTAAAGTAGTGCACTATATTGGGAATAGGGTTCTATAGGGCCCTGGTCTAAAGTAGTGCAATATATAGGGTTGCATAGGGCCCTGATCTAAAGTAGTGCACTATATAGGGAATAGGGTGCCATTTTGGACGTCATCCTGGGGTTAATTCCTGCTGATGTGAGACTGCCCCCTGTCGGTCTGGTAGGTGGTTCATCATTGGCTGCTGAGGTACTTCTCTTGGCCCAGCAGCTTTGATTGACAGCCGGAACAGCTAACCTCGAGGTTATCATTTTGTGAATTTAAATTTCCTGTTTCTACTCGAATGTAACCCCTTATTGAGTCTTGTTTATTATTGGAATAAAATACGTTTGTCCCAATTTCCTTCCTCCCTGCACATTTAGCAGTCATTTCCTTTTGACTTGTGAAGTTGAGCAACTCTTTGGAGCTCAATGAAATTAAATACAAGAAGCTTGTTTAAAAAATACAACCAACATGTAAATAACCCTGAGAGTCTCTGCTCTCTGCCTGGTCCCTGCCTCAGTCTCTGCTCTCTGCCTGTTCCCTGCCTCTGCTCTCTGCCTGTTCCCTGCCTCTGCTCTCTGCCTGTTCCCTGCCTCTGCTCTCTGCCTGGTCCCTGCCTCAGTCTCTGCTCTCTGCTCTCTGCCTGTTCCCTGCCTCTGTTCTGTCTCTGCTCTCTGCCTGTTCCCTGCCTCTGTTCTCTGCCTGTTCCCTGCCTCTGTTCTCTATTCTCTGCCTGTTCCCTGCCTCTGTTCTCTGTCTCTGCCTGGTCCCTGCCTCAGTCTCTGCTCTCTGCCTGTTCCCTGCCTCTGCTCTCTGCCTGTTCCCTGCCTCTGCTCTCTGCCTGTTCCCTGCCTCTGCTCTCTGCCTGGTCCCTGCCTCTGCTCTCTGCCTGGTCCCTGCCTCAGTCTCTGCTCTCTGCTCTCTGCCTGTTCCCTGCCTCTGTTCTCTCTCTGCTCTCTGCCTGTTCCCTGCCTCTGTTCCCTGCCTCTGTTCTCTATTCTCTGTCTCTGCTCTCTGCCTGTTCCCTGTCTCTGCTCTCTGCCTGTTCCCTGCCTCTATTCTCTGTCTCTGCTCTCTGCCTGTTCCCTGCCTCTATTCTCTGTCTCTGCTCTCTGCCTGTTCCCTGCCTCTGCTCTCTGCCTGTTCCCTGCCTCTGTCCTCTGTCTGTTCCCTGCCTCTGTTCTCTGCTCTCTGCCTGTTCCCTGCCTCTGTTCTCTGTCTCTGCTCTCTGCCTGTTCCCTGCCTCTATTCTCTGTCTCTGCTCTCTGTCTGTTCTCTGTCTCTGCTCTCTGTCTGTTCCCTGCCTCTGTTCTCTGTCTCTGCCTGTTCCCTGCCTCTGTTCTCTGCTCTCTGCCTGTTCCCTGCCTCAGTCTCTATTCTCTGTCTCTGCTCTCTGCCTGTTCCCTGCCTCTGTTCTCTGCTCTCTGCCTGTTCCCTGCCTCTGTTCTCTATTCTCTCTGCCTCTGTTCTGTCTCTGTTCCCTGCACCTTGGTTGGAGAGCGAGGTAGCGGCAGTGAATCCATCCTTAACGTTTGACCAGGACCATAACTTGGGGACAAAAGTCCACTCTAAAATGGGCAGTTTTGTCAAACACAGATGTTTCGTGCAAAAAAAAAACACATCAAGAAGCTGATTCAACAGCATTACGCAGGTGCACCTTGTGCTGTGGACAAGTCCACTCTCAGAATGGGTAGTTTTGTCAAATGACACAATATCACAGATGTTTCGAGTTGAGGGAGCTGACTGCAGGGGTGCAGCTGCTTCCAACCTTTGTTTGAGAATATGTCACAACTGCAGCCCTCAGGTAACCAGGGTAACCCAGGACCTCCACATCTGGCTTCTTCACCTGCGGGATCATCTGAGACCAGATACCCGGACAGCTGAGGAAACTGGGTTTGCACAACCAAAGAATATCTGCACAAACTCAGAAACCGTCTGAGGGAAGCTCGTCTGCGTGCCCATCGTCCTCATCAGGGTCTTGACCTGACTGCAGTTTGGCGTCGTAACTGATTTTAGTGGGTAAATGCTCATCTATGGCCACTGACACGCTGGAGAAGTGTGCTCTAAACGGATGAATCCTGGTTTCAACTGTACCTGGCAGATGGCAGACCGCGTGTATGGCGTCGTGTGGGCGACCGGTTTGCTGATGTCAACGTTGTGAACATAGAGCCCCAAGGTGGTGGTGGGGTGGGCATAAGCTACAGACAATGAACACAATTGTATTTTATCAGTGGGAATTGGAATGCACAGAGATACCCGTGATGAGATCCTGAGGCCCATTGTCGTGCCATTCATCCTCCGCCATCACCTCATGTTTCAGCATTATAATGAACAGCCATGTCGCAAGGATCTGTGCACAATTCCTGGGAGCTGACAATGTCCCAGTTCTTCCATGGTCTGCATACTCACCAGACCTGTCACTAATTGAGCATGTTTGGAATGCTCTGGATCGATGTGTACGACAGCGTGTTCCAGTTCCCGCCAATATCCAGCAACTTCACACAGCCGTTGAAGAGGAGTGGGACAACATGCCACTTTTCTGATCCACATTTTTTTCTCTTTTTTTTTTCTCAAAAACATGTGGGGAGAAGCCACCCTCTTCTCCCCACATGCCCCTGAGAGAAATTAGTTCTGATTTGTATAACATTTCAAAATGCAATTGCAGCTTTGAAAGCTTCGTCCCTGTTGAGGAGAGGAGGGTCTCAGCTTTCTGTTGGTTTGCTTTCTGTTGCTTTGAGATATCGCGCGGCACACCGGCCGTTGTGATGCCATAGATTTCACTGGTAGTCGTCTTCAACTGCAATGTTTGTTTTTTTGTTGGACATTACAGTTGGATGAATTCTACTAGTCGTGGGTCGTATAGCTAGTTAATGTGTTTTGAGTTTCCACTTCCTGTTAAACCCCAAATTAATTGGCCTATGATATTAGTTAGTGCACATAAACATGTCATTTAATATTTGTTGGAACAAAACGAAAGAAACATCTGGAAATTCTAGAGTCCTATTTTGATAGTAAAATGCACCAACTATAGTCTTTTATAGTTGTCAACCCAAAAATTCATGACAATCACTAGATTAGTTTGAAAAAATATCTTGAGTCCTGCTTGGATGTGTAAGAAATTAAATTAAAAGAACTATTTTAGATCTTTTATAGATCTTAACAGAACACTTTCAGATGGTCACCGACCAAGTCATGGGCCACCAACTACAAGGCTTAAACAGACAGACTGACTGACTGACAGAGAAGCAGAGTTAAGGCCCAGCGATCATAGTTTTTATTGAAAAAGTACAACCTCTTTTGTCTACATGGCAGTTTATCAGATGTGTGGAAACGGAACATAGTGTAAAAAGCGATTTGGTTTGTCTGTGCAGGTCGATAGCCCGAGGTCTCAACCGTATAACTGTGTTTTGACACAGTTCACACTGTACTCCTTCCTGCAAGGTTCATACAGCTGACTTCCTGTAAACTCACGGGATGTCACACGCTGCAGTCGTACCTAAACAGATCTTAGCTGTACGCCCAGTCTTATGACAAAGTCACACCATGTCAAGTTTGTATCAGGTTAGAAATAAACACTAGCATATAAACAAGAGACTATTCTTTAAGCAGTTAAACACGGCATGACTAATTATGTCATTTTCCACCACTGTGAGGCAACTCAATGCTGCAGGACTGTTGAGAATTCTGATTGAAATATGTTTAAAGATTCATCCACCCAGGACTCATCCATCAACATTGAGGAATATACATCGTCAGTCAGAGTCTTCATCAGGAAATGTGTTGATGATGTTGTACCCACAATAACAATCCGGACATACCCTAACCAAAAACCCTGGATGAACGGAGACATCCTTACAATGCTGAGAGTCCGTACTGCAGCATTCAATGTCAGCAGAATTAACCCTGATGACCCTCATGGCCCACATCAAGTCCAGCATGCCAGGCACACTGGACCCACTACAATTAGCCTACCGCTTCAACAGATCCACAGAAGATGCCATTTCCATCGCTATTCACACGGCACCAACACGTCTGGATAAGAGAAACACCTATGTGAGAATGCTGTTCATTGACTACAGTTCAACATTCAACACTATTGTTCCCACCAAACTCAGATCCCTGGGTTTGGACAGCAGACACCATCCTGTGAAACTAGGTCATGGACTTCCTGACTAGATCCCTGACTCAACACAGGGGCCCCCCAGGGGTGTCCTCAGTCCTCTGCTGTACTCCCTTAGGGGCCCCCCAGGGGTGTGTCCTCAGTCCTCTGCTGTACTCCCTTAGGGGCCCCCCAGGGGTGTGTCCTCAGTCCTCTGCTGTACTCCCTTAGGGGCCCCCCAGGGGTGTGTCCTCTCCTCTGCTGTACTCCCTTAGGGGCCCCACAAGGGTGTGTCCTCAGTCCTCTGCTGTACTCCCTTAGGGGCCCCACAGGGGTGTGTCCTCAGTCCTCTGCTGTACTCTCTTAGGGGCCCCCCAGGGGTGTGTCCTCAGTCCTCTGCTGTACTCCCTGACTCCTCCCATGCCTGCGTGGCTTTGCACGACACCGACTATCAGGTTTGCTGACGACAACCCGATTGTAGGCCTGGTAACCATCAAGGACGAGTCGGGCCTATAGTTTAATACACAAAACGATCATCTTTCCATCATGGCGTTTCTTGTTTTTGTTTCACATGAAAAGAGGGAGGTTAATTTGGCCCCCGCAGACAATCGACTTAACGTTTCAGTCATGGGATTTTCTATTGCTTTAACCCCACAGCCACAGCCCTGAATTATGTTGAACTCATTAAAACTCGCTTAGATTATATCCCCATCACAAGCACCGGAGAACAACATAACTGCTGTGTTTTTGCAACAGATGAGAGATATTGCCAATAGTTTTTGTTGAGATCCTTTTCCAAATCTCTTTAGAAAATATATTTTTGTCCTGTCTGTTTTGTGATTTAGGAGTCTATGTAAGGTGGGGTGTCCTAGGAGTCAATGTAAGGTGGGGTGTCCTAGGAGTCTGTGTTAGGTGGGGTGTCCTAGGAGTCTGTGTTAGGTGGGGTGTCCTAGGAGTCTGTGTTAGGTGGGGTGTCATATATTAAGTCCTAGGAGTCAATGTAAGGTGGGATGTCCTAGGAGTCAATGTAAGGTGGGGTGTCCTAGGAGTCTGTGTTAGGTGGGGTGTCCTAGGAGTCTGTGTTAGGTGGGGTGTCATATATTAAGTCTTAGGAGTCAATGTAAGGTGGGATGTCCTAGGAGTCAATGTAAGGTGGGATGTCCCTAGGAGTCAATGTAAGGTGGGTTGTCCTAGGAGTCAATGTAAGGTGGGTTGTCATTATTAAGTCAACAATCACGTTTGCCATTTAGCCAAAGGAAGCAAATCAGGATAACTTAGCATTGGTTTCTTAAAGGTAGACTCAGCGGTCTGATGCAGACAGTAAACAGCATCGGGGGTCAATTTCCACTAAGAGCGTTTGGAAGTACGAGGCTCGACTTCTCTGCTATTTTGGTCCCGTGGCTCCTACCACATTGTCACAGCGTGAAGCACACCTGTGACCATGAGCACAGACATTGTGTGTGAAAGTGAATTATTGCATTGCGCTCATCGCAGTGCGGTGCGGCTCTTGGCAACATCATTTCGCGGAGTCTACCTTCAGCCAATTCAAACTAGTTGTTGAAATCGAGCAATGATGAGATGGGCTAAAATCATAGACCTGTAAAAAAATATATATATAAATATGTATGAAGCCATCCCCCCCTGTTGTTTCCTATGTGAAGTCCCAGTGGCTCATTTAAAGATCAGGAAGTGCTGTCTATGCGTGTCGTGACGTTGCAGGCTAGCTCAGTGCTGCCCTCTCATTGAGTAGCTCAAGTTGAAGGCCGACCGGGGTCCTGCAGGCTGCCATTAGAAACAACATTATCCTTATAAGGTAGTCTGTGTGTGTCAGGAGAATTCTATAGTCCTGTTCATTTACCAATTAAATGATGTTACCCTCAGTCTGTTATATCAGGATTTGTAAGATACTGATAGAAACGAAAAACAGACAGAGGCCCAGTCTACCAAAGTTAAATGTTTATCCACAGGAACGTTCTGACGTGTACAGTGCAGGACCTTCAATTTATAGCGACACACATACTTCCACACCAACCAGCAAATCCGCCCGGCAACAGAGCCTAGGGGAGTACGTGAGAATAGTGTCTTTCTCCCCTAAAATGGGGAGAGACCTGGGACTGGGAAGTTCTCCGTGTCCCAGCCAAGGTCTCCCCGGATCTGGCTCAGACAGACAGTCTGTTCTCAAAACACTAGACACACTGTTTCCAAAACGTTGATTCTGACTAAAACCACACACAGTATTATAATATAATCATCGAATGAGTCTAAACACTTACACACATGTATTATAATAATCTAATGATTCAAATTAGTGTGTTACTGCTTTGCTTTATCTTCTCAACCTGATAAAGGTTAAATAAAGGTGATCAATGTAATCGGTTCAGAAAGGTTCCCTCCACTTTTCCCACATCCCAACGTGGGATTAAAATTGATTTAATTGTCCATTTTCCTCAACAACTCCTGTGTTGTTGTCTGTGTCACACTGCTTTGTTGTATCTTCTAAACTGGCCTACCTGGTTAAATAAGAAAAATGATAAGGCAATAAATAGGCCATAGTAGCAAAGAAATGACAATTTAGCAGATTAACACTGAAGTGATAGATGAGCAGATGATGATGGTGTGTAAGTAGTGATACTGGTGTGTAAATAGTGATACTGGTGTGTAAATAGTGATACTGGTGTGTAAGTAGTGATACTGGTGTGTAAATAGTGATACTGGTGTGTAAATAGTGATACTGGTGTGTAAATAGTGATACTGGTGTGTAAATAGTGATACTGGTGTGTAAGTAGTGATACTGGTGTGTAAATAGTGATACTGGTGTGTAAATAGTGATACTGGTGTGTAAGTAGTGATACTGGTGTGTAAATAGTGATACTGGTGTGCAAATAGTGATACTGGTGTGTAAATAGTGATACTGGTGTGTAAATAGTGATACTGGTGTGCAAATAGTGATACTGGTGTGCAAATAGTGATACTGGTGTGCAAATAGTGATACTGGTGTGCAAATAGTGATACTGGTGTGCAAATAGTGATACTGGTGTGTAAATAGTGATACTGTTGTGTAAATAGTGATACTGGTGTGCAAATAGTGATACTGGTGTGCAAATAGTGATACTGGTGTGTAAATAGTGATACTGGTGTGTAAAGAAAGAGCAGCGAAAGTTTGTCCTGTGTTGCTGCATGCCTTTCTTTGTAATTCACACTTTTTTCAATAAACGTTAAGCAAATACAACCACTGACTGTTTGCTTGTTTCTGTTTCTCCAAGATGGCAACCAAACGACCTAGGCCTATATCATCGGAGATTAATTAGTGCGGAAATGTCATTTTTAGTTTTGAGGTTGCCAATTAAAATTTTTAAAAAACCATCAGTTAATTCTCAGGGGAGAAATCACTCAAGCTGTCTAAAGCTGGTACACCAGAGGCTTCATGGTGAGAAACTGTATGTGTGGGAGATGATTGGTTGGTAGATTAAGCAGATTAGCCTATTGCGACGTTAGATTCTCCCCTTCTTTCTATTTGCTAACGGAGGCCAAGTTTGACCTAAAAAAAAATAGCTTTCCAACTAGTTTTAGTCTTGAGGTAAGAAAACAATGAACTTCCTGCAATCCGATACCATTTATTTACGTAATGTCATCACTTTTGTGCTTACTTGTGATGTTAAACAAATTAGTGAATGTTTTGGAGTATTGTCTGCACTTCCAATCCCCCAGATACAGTGGGGCAAAAAAGTATTTAGTCAGCCACCAATTGTGCAAGTTCTCCCACTTAAAAAGATGAGAGAGGCCTGTAATTTTCATCATAGGTACACTTCAACTATGACAGACAAAATGAGAAGAAAAAAATCCAGAAAATCACATTGTAGGATTTTTAATGAATTTATTTGCAAATTATGGTGATAAATATACATTTGGTCAATAACAAAAGTTTATCTCAATACTTTGTTATATACCCTTTGTTGGCAATGACAGAGGTCAAATGTTTTCTTTAAGTCTTCACAAGGTTTTCACACACTGTATATATACACTGCTCAAAAAATAAAGGGAACAGTTAAACAACACAATGTAACTCCAAGTCAATCACACTTCTGTGAAATCAAACTGTCCACTTAGGAAGCAACACTGATTGACAATACATTTCACATGCTGTTGTGCAAATGGAATAGACAACAGGTGGAAATTATAGGCAATTAGCAAGACACCCCCAATAAAGGAGTGGTTCTGCAGGTGGTGACCACAGACCACTTCTCAGTTCCTATGCTTCCTGGCAGATGTTTTGGTCACTTTTGAATGCTGGCGGTGCTTTCACTCTAGTGGTAGCATGCCACACAAGTGGCTCAGGTAGTGCAGCTCATCCAGGATGGCACATCAATGCGAGCTGTGGCAAGAAGGTTTGCTGTGTCAGTCAGTGTAGTGTCCAGAGCATGGAGGCGCTACCAGGAGACAGGCCAGTACATCAGGAGACGTGGAGGAGGCCGCAGGAAGGCAACAACCCAGCAGCAGGACCGCTACCTCCGCCTTTGTGTAAGGAGGAGCAGGAGGAGCACTGCCAGAGCCCTGCAAAATGACCTCCAGCAGGCCACAAATGTGCATGTGTCTGCTCAAACGGTCAGAAACAGACTCCATGAAGGTGGTATGAGGGCCCGACGTCCACAGGTGGGGGTTGTGCTTACAGCTCAACACCGTGCAGGACGTTTGGCATTTGCCAGAGAACACCAAGATTGGCAAATTCGCCACTGGCGCCCTGAGCTCTTCACAGATGAAAGCAGGTTCACACTGAGCACATGTGACAGACGTGACAGAGTCTGGAGACGCCGTGGAGAATGTTCTGCTGCCTGCAACATCCTCCAGCATGACCGGTTTGGCGGTGGGTCAGCCATGGTGTGGGGTGGCATTTCTTTGGGGGGCCGCACAGACCTCCATGTGCTCGCCAGAGGTAGCCTGACTGCCATTAGGTACCGAGATGAGATCCTCAGACCCCTTGTGAGACCATATGCTGGTGCGGCTGGCCCTGGGTTCCTCCTAATGCAAGACAATGCTAGACCTCATGTGGCTGGAGTGTGTCAGCAGTTCCTGCAAGAGGAAGGCATTGATGCTATGGACTGGCCCGCCCGTTCCCCAGACCTGAATCCAATTGAGCTCATCTGGGACATCATGTCTCGCTCCATCCACCAATGCCACCTTGCACCAAAGACTGTCCAGGAGTTGACGGATGCTTTAGTCCAGGTCTGGGAGGAGATCCCTCAGGAGACCATCCGCCACCTCATCAGGAGCATGCCCAGGCATTGTAGAGAAGGTCATACAGGCACGTGGAGGCCACATACACTACTGAGCCGAATTTTGACTGGTTTTAAGGACATTACATCAAAGTTGGATCAGCATGTAGTGTGGTTTTCCACTTTAATTTTTTGTGTGACTCCAAATCCAGACCTCCATGGGTTGATACATTTGATTTCCATTGATAATTTTTGTGTGATTTTGTTGTCAGCACATTCAACTATGTAAAGAAAAAAGTATTTAATAAGAATATTTCATTCATTCAGATCTAGAATGTGTTATTTTAGTGTTCCCCTAATTTTTTTTGAGAAGTGTATATGATACATGCATATTATGAACCATTAATCTATGAAACTTTACCCATTTTATATCAATATATTATGATCCATTAATCATTTAAATCAATTTTATAGCTATTAAAGCGTTATTTTGTTTGTGATCCTTCAGAATTTACACTGATCCATTTTGGAGTCCAAGACTGGTAGAACACTGATGGTATGCAGGTAAATTAGCATAACCTTGTTGATGATGACATGTAGGTAAATTAGCATAACCTTGTTGATGATGACATGTAGGCAAATTAGCATAACCTTGTTGACAATTTACATGCAGGTAAATTAGCATAACCTTGTTGATGATGACATGTAGGTAAATTAGCATAACCTTGTTGACAATTTACATGCAGGTAAATTAGCATAACCTTGTTGATGATGACATGTAGGCAAATTAGCATAACCTTGTTGACAATTTACATGCAGGTAAATTAGCATAACCTTGTTGATGATGACATGTAGGCAAATTAGCATAACCTTGTTGACAATTTACATGCAGGTAAATTAGCATAACCTTGTTGACGATGACTTGTAGGTAAATTAGCATAACCTTGTTGATGATGACATGTAGGTAAATTAGCATAACCTTGTTGATGATGACATGTAGGTAAATTAGCATAACCTTGTTGATGATGACATGCATGTAAATTTAGCATAACCTTGTTGACGATGACATGTAGGTAAATTAGCATAACCTGGTTGACGATGACTTGTAGGTAAATTAGCATAATCTTGTTGACGATGACTTGTAGGTAAATTAGCATAACCTTATTGGTGATGACATGCAGTTTATGACATGCAGGCAAATTAGCATAACCTTATTGGTGATGACATGCAGGCAGATTAGCATAAACTTGTTGACAATAAATGTGAACATTGTCAGGGCTCAAGAAGGACTAACACTTTGTTGGCATTTTGTTTTATCATATCAGTGTTATTCCTGATGGTGGATCACTAAAGATGTCTCTAACTTCTGACTCCAACTTCACAGATTCCTGACATGCTGGAGACTGAGCTCAAAGACAACAAATACTTTGGCCAATTTCTGTCTATGAAGAATCCAGCATCAATCCAGCATAGATGAGAAACTCTATTGTGAGGTCCTATTACTAAGTGTCTCTTGGGGCTAGATTTAATCCGTATTCGTGGAAAATCGTTTTTTTTGTTTTTTAAGGCATTTTTTAAAGCTAGACTCCTTAGTTGCTAGATGCATTTTTTGACTTAGAAATTATTTATATATGCCCATTGATTCTTGAAAAATAAAACGTAGTTCAACCGTTGTTCCCCATCAGCAGAACCCAACATATAAGCTTGTTTTACTCCAACGTTTGTAAACAAAGTAAATGTAAACAAAACAAACAAACAAACACTGTATAACTATATTGTTGATATCATCAAGTCCTTGAACCCGTTTTTATCAGAATAGAAACACCATAATATTAATCTAATTAATTAAGCCAAATTTCTTAAATTCAATACCATATACTATGTTATTGCAAAAAAGTTTTTACATTCTCTGGTAATGCCAATACGGAAGACTATCAAATGCTTCTCAAAGATGCCCTCTGGTGGTCAAACTAGAAATAACTTGCAGTAAAAAAAAAATGGCTGACAATAACGTGCCACAGAATGCTGCAGCAGCACGCAGGGTGTACCGCAGTATGACACAACTCTGTATATAGCCTCCACATTGACTCTGTACCGGTACCCCCTGTATATAGCCTCCACATTGACTCTGTACCGGTACCCCCTGTATAGAGCCTCCACATTGACTCTGTACCGGTACCCCCTGTATATAGCCTCCACATTGACGCTGTACCGGTACCCCCTGTATATAGCCTCCACATTGACTCTGTACCGGTACTCCCTGTATATAGCCTCCACATTGACTCTGTACCGGTACCCCCTGTATATAGCCTCCACATTGACTCTGTACCGGTACCCCCTGTATATAGCCTCCACATTGACTCTGTACCGGTAACCCCTGTATATAGCCTCCACATTGACTCTGTACCGGTACCCCCTGTATATAGCCTCCACATTGACTCTGTACCGTAACACCCTGTATATAGCCTCCACATTGACTCTGTACCGTAACACCCTGTATATAGCCTCCACATTGACTCTGTACTGGTACCCCCTGTATATAGTATCAGACCACTGCAAATCTACCAAGACCTGGCCGTCCCTCTAAACTTTCAGCTCATACAAGGAGAAGACTAATCAGAGATGCAGCCAAGAGGCCCATGATCACTCTGGATGAACTGCAGAGATCTACAGCTGAGGTGGGAGACTCTGTCCATAGGACAACAATCAGTCGTATATTGCACAAATCTGCCCTTTATGGAAGAGTGGCAAGAAGAAAGCCATTTCTTAAAGATATCCATAAAAAGTGTCGTTTAAAGTTTGCCACAAGCCACCTGGGAGACACACCAAACATGTGGAAGAAGGTGCTCTGGTCAGATGAAACCAAAATTGAACTTTTTGGCAACAATGCAAAACGTCATGTTTGGCGTAAAAGCAACACAGCTCATCATCCTGAACACACCATCCCCACTGTCAAACATGGTGGTGGCAGCATCATGGTTTGGGCCTGCTTTTCTTCAGCAGGGACAGGGAAGATGGTTAAAATTGATGGGAAGATGGATGGAGCCAAATACAGGACCATTCTGGAAGAAAACCTGATGGAGTCTGCAAAAGACCTGAGACTGGGACGGAGATTTGTCTTCCAACAAGACAATGTTCCAAAACATAAAGCAAAATCTACAATGGAATGGTTCAAAAATAAACATATCCAGGTGTTAGAATGGCCAAGTCAAAGTCCAGACCTGAATCCAATCGAGAATCTGTGGGAAGAACTGAAAACTGCTGTTCACAAATGCTCTCCATCCAACCTCACTGAGCTCGAGCTGTTTTGCAAGGAGGAATGGGAAAAAATTTCAGTCTCTCGATGTGCAAAACTGATAGAGACATACCGCAAGCGACTTACAGCTGTAATCGCAGCAAAAGGTGGCGCTACAAAGTATTACCTTAAGGGGGCTGAATAATTTTGCACGCCCAATTTCTCAGTTTTTGATTTGTTAAAAAAGTTTGAAATATCCAATAAATGTCGTTCCACTTCATGATTGTGTCCCACTTGTTGTTGATTCTTCACAAAAAAATACAGTTTTATATCTTTATGTTTGAAGCCTGAAATGTGGCAAAAGGTCGCAAAGTTCAAGGGGGCCGAATACTTTCGCAAGGCACTGTAGCCTCCACATTGACTCTGTACCGTAACACCCTGTATATAGCCTCCACATTGACTCTGTACCGGTACCCCCTGTATATAGCCTCCACATTGACTCTGTACCGGTACCCCCTGTATATAGCCTCCACATTGACTCTGTACCGTAATACCCTGTATATAACCTCCACATTGACTCTGTACCATAATACCCTGTATATAGCCTCCACATTGACTCTGTACCGGTACCCCCTGTATATAGCTTCCACATTGACTCTGTACTGATACCCCCTGTATATAGCCTCCACATTGACTCTGTACTGGTACCCCCTGTATATAGCCTCCACATTGACTCTGTACCGGTACCCCCTGTATATAGCCTCCACATTGACTCTGTACCGTAACACCCTGTATATAGCCTCCACATTGACTCTGTACCGTAACACCCTGTATATAATCTCCACATTGACTCTGTACCGGTACCCCCTGTATATAGCCTCCACATTGACTCTGTACTGGTACCCCCTGTATATAGCCTCCACATTGACTCTGTACCGTAATACCCTGTATATAGCCTCCACATTGACTCTGTACCGGTACCCCCCTGTATATAGCCTCCACATTGACTCTGTACCGTAATACCCCCTGTATATAGCCTCCACATTGACTCTGTACCGTAATACCCCCTGTATATAGCCTCCACATTGACTCTGTACCGTAATACCCCCTGTATATAGCCTCCACATTGACTCTGTACCGTAATACCCCCTGTATATAGCCTCCACATTGACTCTGTACCGTAATACCCCCTGTATATAGCCTCCACATTGACTCTGTACCGTAATACCCCCTGTATATAGCCTCCACATTGACTCTGTACCGTAATACCCCCTGTATATAGCCTCCACATTGACTCTGTACCGTAATACCCCCTGTATATAGCCTCCACATTGACTCTGTACCGTAATACCCCCTGTATATAGCCTCCACATTGACTCTGTACCGTAATACCCCCTGTATATAGCCTCCACATTGACTCTGTACCGTAATACCCCCTGTATATAGCCTCCACATTGACTCTGTACCGTAATACCCCCTGTATATAGCCTCCACATTGACTCTGTACCGTAATACCCCCTGTATATAGCCTCCACATTGACTCTGTACCGGTACCCCCTGTATATAGCCTCCACATTGACTCTGTACCGGTATCCCCTGTATATAGCCTCCACATTGACTCTGTACCGGTACCCCCTGTATATAGCCTCCACATTGACTCTGTACCGGTACCCCCTGTATATAGCCTCCACATTGACTCTGTACCGGTACCCCCTGTATATAGCCTCCACATTGACTCTGTACCGGTACCCCCTGTATATAGCCTCCACATTGACTCTGTACCGGTACCCCCTGTATATAGCCTCCACATTGACTCTGTACCGGTACCCCCTGTATATAGCCTCCACATTGACTCTGTACCGGTACCCCCTGTATATAGCCTCCACATTGACTCTGTACTGATACCCCCTGTATATAGCCTCCACAGTATTTTACTGCTCTTGAATGATTTAATTTATTTTCTTTTTTTTTTGTATTTTCTTAACTACATTGTTGGTTTGGTTTTGTATTCAGCATTTCACTGTAAGGTCTACTATACCTGTTGTATTCAGCATTTCACTGTAAGGTCTACTACACCTGTTGTATTCAGCATTTCACTGTAAGGTCTACTACACCTGTTGTATTCAGCATTTCACTGTAAGGTCTACTACACCTGTTGTATTCAGCATTTCACTGTGAGGTCTACTACACCTGTTGTATTCAGCATTTCACTGTAAGGTCTACTACACCTGTTGTATTCAGCATTTCACTGTGAGGTCTACTACACCTGTTGTATTCAGCATTTCACTGTAAGGTCTACTACACCTGTTGTATTCAGCATTTCACTGTGAGGTCTACTACACCTTTTGTATTCAGCATTTCACTGTAAGGTCTACTACACCTGTTGTATTCAGCATTTCACTGTAAGGTCTACTACACCTGTTGTATTCAGCATTTCACTGTAAGGTCTACTACACCTGTTGTATTCAGCATTTCACTGTAAGGTCTACTACACCTGTTGTATTCAACATTTCACTGTGAGGTCTACTACACCTGTTGTATTCAGCATTTCACTGTAAGGTCTACTACACCTGTTGTATTCAGCATTTCACTGTAAGGTCTACTACACCTGTTGTATTCAGCATTTCACTGTAAGGTCTACTACACCTGTTGTATTCAGTATTTCACTGTGAGGTCTACTACACCTGTTGTATTCAGCATTTCACTGTAAGGTCTACTACACCTGTTGTATTCAGCATTTCACTGTGAGGTCTACTACACCTGTTGTATTCAGCATTTCACTGTAAGGTCTACTACACCTGTTGTATTCAGCATTTCACTGTAAGGTCTACTACACCTGTTGTATTCAGCATTTCACTGTAAGGTCTACTACACCTGTTGTATTCAGCATTTCACGGTAAGGTCTACTACACCTGTTGTATTCAGCATTTCACTGTCAGGTCTACTACACCTGTTGTATTCAGCATTTCACTGTGAGGTCTACTACAACCTGTTGTATTCAGCATTTCACTGTGAGGTCTACTACACCTGTTGTATTCAGCATTTCACTGTGAGGTCTACTACACCTGTTGTATTCAGCATTTCACTGTCAGGTCTACTACACCTGTTGTATTCAGCATTTCACTGTAAGGTCTACTACACCTGTTGTATTCAGCATTTCACTGTCAGGTCTACTACACCTGTTGTATTCAGCATTTCACTGTAAGGTCTACTACACCTGTTGTATTCAGCATTTCACTGTAAGGTCTACTACACCTGTTGTATTCAGCATTTCACGGTAAGGTCTACTACACCTGTTGTATTCAGCATTTCACTGTCAGGTCTACTACACCTGTTGTATTCAGCATTTCACGGTAAGGTCTACTACACCTGTTGTATTCAGCATTTCACTGTAAGGTCTACTACACCTGTTGTATTCAGCATTTCACTGTGAGGTCTACTACACCTGTTGTATTCAGCATTTCACTGTAAGGTCTACTACACCTGTTGTATTCAGCATTTCACTGTAAGGTCTACTACACCTGTTGTATTCAGCATTTCACTGTAAGGTCTACTACACCTGTTGTATTCAGCATTTCACTGTAAGGTCTACTACACCTGTTGTATTCAGCATTTCACTGTGAGGTCTACTACACCTGTTGTATTCAGCATTTCACTGTAAGGTCTACTACACCTGTTGTATTCAGCATTTCACTGTGAGGTCTACTACACCTGTTGTATTCAGCATTTCACTGTAAGGTCTACTACACCTGTTGTATTCAGCATTTCACGGTAAGGTCTACTACACCTGTTGTATTCAGCATTTCACTGTAAGGTCTACTACACCTGTTGTATTCAGCATTTCACTGTGAGGTCTACTACACCTGTTGTATTCAGCATTTCACTGTAAGGTCTACTACACCTGTTGTATTCAGCATTTCACTGTAAGGTCTACTACACCTGTTGTATTCAGCATTTCACTGTAAGGTCTACTACACCTGTTGTATTCAGCATTTCACTGTAAGGTCTACTACACCTGTTGTATTCAGCATTTCACTGTGAGGTCTACTACACCTGTTGTATTCAGCATTTCACTGTAAGGTCTACTACACCTGTTGTATTCAGCATTTCACGGTAAGGTCTACTACACCTGTTGTATTCAGCATTTCACTGTGAGGTTCTACTACACCTGTTGTATTCAGCATTTCACTGTAAGGTCTACTACACCTGTTGTATTCAGCATTTCACTGTGAGGTCTACTACACCTGTTGTATTCAGCATTTCACTGTAAGGTCTACTACACCTGTTGTATTCAGCATTTCACTGTAAGGTCTACTACACCTGTTGTATTCAGCATTTCACTGTGAGGTCTACTACACCTGTTGTATTCAGCATTTCACTGTGAGGTCTACTACACCTGTTGTATTCAGCATTTCACTGTGAGGTCTACTACACCTGTTGTATTCAGCATTTCACTGTAAGGTCTACTACACCTGTTGTATTCAGCATTTCACTGTAAGGTCTACTACACCTGTTGTATTCAGCATTTCACTGTAAGGTCTACTACACCTGTTGTATTCAGCATTTCACTGTAAGGTCTACTACACCTGTTGTATTCAGCATTTCACTGTAAGGTCTACTACACCTGTTGTATTCAGCATTTCACTGTGAGGTCTACTACACCTGTTGTATTCAGCATTTCACTGTAAGGTCTACTACACCTGTTGTATTCAGCATTTCACGGTAAGGTCTACTACACCTGTTGTATTCAGCATTTCACTGTGAGGTCTACTACACCTGTTGTATTCAGCATTTCACTGTAAGGTCTACCTACACCTGTTGTATTCAGCATTTCACTGTAAGGTCTACTACACCTGTTGTATTCAGCATTTCACTGTAAGGTCTACTACACCTGTTGTATTCAGCATTTCACTGTGAGGTCTACTACACCTGTTGTATTCAGCATTTCACTGTAAGGTCTACTACACCTGTTGTATTCAGCATTTCACTGTGAGGTCTACTACACCTGTTGTATTCAGCATTTCACTGTAAGGTCTACTACACCTGTTGTATTCAGCATTTCACTGTAAGGTCTACTACACCTGTTGTATTCAGCATTTCACTGTGAGGTCTACTACACCTGTTGTATTCAGCATTTCACTGTGAGGTCTACTACACCTGTTGTATTCAGCATTTCACTGTGAGGTCTACTACACCTGTTGTATTCAGCATTTCACTGTAAGGTCTACTACACCTGTTGTATTCAGCATTTCACTGTAAGGTCTACTACACCTGTTGTATTCAGCATTTCACTGTAAGGTCTACTACACCTGTTGTATTCAGCATTTCACTGTAAGGTCTACTACACCTGTTGTATTCAGCATTTCACTGTAAGGTCTACTACACCTGTTGTATTCAGCATTTCACTGTGAGGTCTACTACACCTGTTGTATTCAGCATTTCACTGTAAGGTCTACTACACCTGTTGTATTCAGCATTTCACTGTGAGGTCTACTACACCTGTTGTATTCAGCATTTCACTGTAAGGTCTACTACACCTGTTGTATTCAGCATTTCACTGTTAAGGTCTACTACACCTGTTTGTATTCAGCATTTCACTGTAAGGTCTACTACACCTGTTGTATTCAGCATTTCACTGTAAGGTCTACTACACCTGTTGTATTTCAGCATTTCACTGTAAGGTCTACTACACCTGTTGTATTCAGCATTTCACTGTGAGGTCTACTACACCTGTTGTATTCAGCATTTCACTGTAAGGTCTACTACACCTGTTGTATTCAGCATTTCACTGTGAGGTCTACTACACCTTTTGTATTCAGCATTTCACTGTAAGGTCTACTAAACCTGTTGTATTCAGCATTTCACTGTAAGGTCTACTACACCTGTTGTATTCAGCATTTCACTGTGAGGTCTACTACACCTGTTGTATTCAGCATTTCACTGTAAGGTCTACTACACCTGTTGTATTCAGCATTTCACTGTCAGGTCTACTACACCTGTTGTTTTCAGCATTTCACGGTAAGGTCTACTACACCTGTTGTATTCAGCATTTCACTGTCAGGTCTACTACACCTGTTGTATTCAGCATTTCACTGTCAGGTCTACTACACCTGTTGTATTCAGCATTTCACTGTCAGGTCTACTACACCTGTTGTATTCAGCATTTCACTGTAAGGTCTACTACACCTGTTGTATTCAGCATTTCACTGTAAGGTCTACTACACCTGTTGTATTCAGCATTTCACTGTAAGGTCTACTACACCTGTTGTATTCAGCATTTCACTGTAAGGTCTACTACACCTGTTGTATTCAGCATTTCACTGTAAGGTCTACTACACCTGTTGTATCAGCATTTCACTGTAAGGTCTACTACACCTGTTGTATTCAGCATTTCACTGTAAGGTCTACTACACCTGTTGTATTCAGCATTTCACTGTGAGGTCTACTACACCTGTTGTATTCAGCATTTCACTGTAAGGTCTACTACACCTGTTGTATTCAGCATTTCACTGTGAGGTCTACTACACCTTTTGTATTCAGCATTTCACTGTAAGGTCTACTACACCTGTTGTATTCAGCATTTCACTGTAAGGTCTACTACACCTGTTGTATTCAGCATTTCACTGTAAGGTCTACTACACCTGTTGTATTCAGCATTTCACTGTAAGGTCTATACACCTGTTGTATTCAACATTTCACTGTGAGGTCTACAACACTTGTTTGTATTCAGCATTTCACTGTAAGGTCTACTACACCTGTTGTATTCAGCATTTCACTGTAAGGTCTACTACACCTGTTGTATTCAGCATTTCACTGTAAGGTCTACTACACCTGTTTGATTCAGTATTTCACTGTGAGGTCTACTACACCTGTTGTATTCAGCATTTCACTGTAAGGTCTACTACACCTGTTGTATTCAGCATTTCACTGTGAGGTCTACTACACCCTGTTGTATTCAGCATTCACTGTAAGGTTCTACTACACCTGTTGTATTCAGCATTTCACTGTAAGGTCTACTACACCTGTTGTATTCAGCATTTCACTGTAAGGTTTTCTACTACACCTGTTGTATTCAGCATTCACGGTAAGGTCTACTACACCTGTTGTATTCAGCATTTCACTGTCAGGTCTACTACACCTGGTTGTATTCAGCATTTCACTGTCAGGTCTACTACACTGTTGTATTCAGCATTTCACTGTCAGGTCTACTACACCTGTTGTATTCAGCATTTCACTGTCAGGTCTACTACACCTGTTGTATTCAGCATTTCACTGTCAGGTCTACTACAACCTGTTGTATTCAGCATTTCACTGTCAGGTCTACTACACCTGTTGTATTCAGCATTTCACTGTCAGGTCTACTACACCTGTTGTATTCAGCATTTCACTGTAAGGTCTACTACACCTGTTGTATTCAGCATTTCACTGTAAGGTCTACTACACCTGTTGTATTCAGCATTTCACGGTAAGGTCTACTACACCTGTTGTATTCCAGCATTTCACTGTCAGGTCTACTACACCTGTTGTATTCAGCATTTCACTGTAAGGTCTACTACACCTGTTGTATTCAGCATTTCACGGTAAGGTCTACTACACCTGTTGTATTCAGCATTTCACTGTCAGGTCTACTACACCTGTTGTATTCAGCATTTCACTGTCAGGTCTACTACACCTGTTTGTATTCAGCATTTCACTGTCAGGTCTACTACACCTGTTGTATTCAGCATTTCACTTTAAGGTCTACTACACCTGTTGTATTCAGCATTTCACTGTCAGGTCTACTACCACCTGTTGTATTCAGCATTTCACTGTCAGGTCTACTACACCTGTTGTATTCAGCATTTCACTGTCAGGTCTACTACACCTGTTGTATTCAGCATTTCACTGTCAGGTCTACTACACCTGTTGTATTCAGCATTTCACTGTCAGGTCTACTACACCTGTTGTATTCAGCATTTCACTGTCAGGTCTACTACACCTGTTGTATTCAGCATTTCACTGTAAGGTCTACTACACCTGTTGTATTCAGCATTTCACTGTAAGGTCTACTACACCTGTTGTATTCAGCATTTCACTGTCAGGTCTACTACACCTGTTGTATTCAGCATTTCACTCTAAGGTCTACTACACCTGTTGTATTCAGCATTTCACTGTAAGGTCTACTACACCTGTTGTATTCAGCATTTCACTGTAAGGTCTACTACACCTGTTGTATTCAGCATTTCACGGTAAGGTCTACTACACCTGTTGTATTCAGCATTTCACTGTCAGGTCTACTACACCTGTTGTATTCAGCATTTCACTGTCAGGTCTACTACACCTGTTGTATTCAGCATTTCACTGTCAGGTCTACTACACCTGTTGTATTCAGCATTTCACTTAAGGTCTACTACACCTGTTGTTTTCAGCATTTCACTGTCAGGTCTACTACACCTGTTGTATTCAGCATTTCACTGTCAGGTCTACTACACCTGTTGTATTCAGCATTTCACTGTCAGGTCTACTACACCTGTTGTATTCAGCATTTCACTGTCAGGTCTACTACACCTGTTGTATTCGGCGCATGTGACAAATACAATTTAATTTAATCATGCAAAACACATTTCTATTTTATAGTGGGATTGGAATCTATAACCTCCTGTTCTGTTCCATGGAATTAAGGCTTCCCAGTCCAACACATTTCCCAGATATTATTACATCATTTTTGTCAGTTTTTTTTGTTTGTTTTTGGTGTTCAGCAGGTATTATCCCCCCCCCCCCCCCCCGTCTGTCTCCTGAGGCAAGTCGAAGTTCTGACGATATTTACGTTTGACAGGTTTTATATTAAAATCAGGTTAATGGATATTAGCTTGCCCCAGTTTCTGACATCCTTTATACACAAGTCATATTTGGTTCTTAGCTTAGCAAGATTATTTGGATTCATTCTCCCTGACCCATTTCTGAGTTTGAGTTTGATGCGGTGGCAGGAAGACTAAGGATGACAAATAGTGAAGAGTAAACACTTCAAACTAATCCCATCCCCAGGCCAACAATCACCCCTGAGGAGCCACTGTGTTTTTGGGTGCTGCAGTGTGTGTGTGTGTGTGTGTGTGTGTGTGTGTGTGTGTGTGTGTGTGTGTGTTTTAGGGTGCTTCAGTGTGTGTGTGTGTGTGTGTGTGTGTGTGTGTGTGTGTTTTAGGGTGCTTCAGTGTGTGTGTGTGTGTGTGTGTGTGTGTGTGTGTGTTTTAGGGTGCTTCAGTGTGTGTGTGTGTGTGTGTGTGTGTGTGTGTGTGTGTGTGTGTTTTAGGGTGCTTCAGTGTGTGACTGATTTAGAACAATATTGGAATGAGACAGAACAATCCATTTCTTTAGAACTAAGTGCTGACTACTACTGCCCTCTGTCTTAACACACACAGCCTCTGTCTAGCACACACAGCCTCTGTCTTAGCACACACAGCCTCTTATTTTGGATAAATTAAACACCTCAGGAGGAAGAGAGAGAGGGGGTGGGGCTACAGAGAGGAAGAGAGAGAGGGGGTGGGGCTATAGAGAGGAAGAGAGAGAGGGGGTTGGCTACAGAGAGGAATGGGGGAGAGAGGGTGGGGCTACAGAGGAGGAGAGAGTGAGGGGTGTGGCTACAGAGAGGAGAACCATGTCAGTCAGTGTGTTTTCTAATAATAGAGACTCTTTAATCTTATAAAGTCCTTCAGTCATAATAATAATAACTCTGAAATAAAACACCACGATAACAGGATGGTAGCAGCAGAGTGGATAACAGGATGGTAGCAGCAGAGTGGATAACAGGATGGTAGCAGCAGAGTGGATAACAGGATGGTAGCAGCAGAGTGGATAACCCCATGATAACAGGTTGGTAGCAAGCAGAGTGGATAACAGGATGGTAGCAGCAGAGTGGATAACAGGATGGTAGCAGCAGAGTGGATAACAGGATGGTAGCAGCAGAGTGGATAACAGGATGGTAGCAGCAGAGTGGATAACAGGATGGTAGCAGCAGAGTGGATAACAGGATGGTAGCAGCAGAGTGGATAACAGGTTGGTAGCAGCAGAGTGGATAACAGGTTGGTAGCAGCAGAGTGGATAACAGGATGGTAGCAGCAGAGTGGATAACAGGTTGGTAGCAGCAGAGTGGATAACAGGTTGGTAGCAGCAGAGTGGATAACAGGATGGTAGCAGCAGAGTGGATAACAGGATGGTAGCAGCAGAGTGGATAACAGGATGGTAGCAGCAGAGTGGATAACAGGATGGTAGCAGCAGAGTGGATAACAGGATGGTAGCAGCAGAGTGGATAACAGGATGGTAGCAGCAGAGTGGATAACAGGATGGTAGCAGCAGAGTGGATAACAGGATGGTAGCAGCAGAGTGGATAACCCATGATAACAGGATGGTAGCAGCAGAGTGGATAACAGGATGGTAGCAGCAGAGTGGATAACCCATGATAACAGGATGGTAACAGCAGAATTGGATAACAGGATGGTAGCAGCAGAGTGGATAACCCATGATAACAGGATGGTAGCAGCAGAGTGGATAACCCATGATAACAGGTTGGTAGCAGCAGAGTGGATAACAGGATGGTAGCAGCAGAGTGGATAACAGGATGGTAGCAGCAGAGTGGATAACAGGATGGTAGCAGAAGAGTGGATAACAGGATGGTAGCAGCAGAGTGGATAACAGGATGGTAGCAGCAGAGTGGATAACAGGATGGTAGCAGCAGAGTGGATAACAGGATGGTAGCAGCAGAGTGGATAACCCATGATAACAGGATGGTAGCAGCAGAGTGGATAACAGGATGGTAGCAGCAGAGTGGATAACCCATGATAACAGGATGGTAGCAGCAGAGTGGATAACCCATGATAACAGGATGGTAGCAGCAGAGTGGATAACAGGATGGTAGCAGCAGAGTGGATAACAGGATGGTAGCAGCAGAGTGGATAACAGGATGGTAGCAGCAGAGTGGATAACAGGATGGTAGCAGCAGAGTGGATAACAGGATGGTAGCAGCAGAGTGGATAACAGGATGGAAGCAGCAGAGTGGATAACAGGATGGTAGCAGCAGAGTGGATAACCCATGATAACAGGTTGGTAGCAGCAGAGTGGATAACAGGATGGTAGCAGCAGAGTGGATAACAGGATGGTAGCAGCAGAGTGGATACAGGATGGTAGCAGCAGAGTGGATAACCCATGATAACAGGTTGGTAGCAGCAGAGTGGATAACAGGATGGTAGCAGCAGAGTGGATAACAGGATGGTAGCAGCAGAGTGGATAACAGGATGGTAGCAGCAGAGTGGATAACAGGATGGTAGCAGCAGAGTGGATAACAGGATGGTAGCAGCAGAGTGGATAACAGGATGGTAACAGCAGAATGGATAACCCATGATATCAGGATGGTAACAGCAGAATGGATAACCCATGATATCAGGATGGTAACAGCAGAATGGATAACCCATGATATCAGGATGGTAACAGCAGAATGGATAACCCATGATATCAGGATGGTAACAGCAGAATGGATAACCCATGATAACAGCACCTGGACATATATAACAATATCCTAATGAATACTGTTCTTTGGGACATAATTCGTGCCTTATATGATTATATTCCTTTGTGTTTATCAGTCAACGATCAACCATCGAGATCAGGCCTCCAGTCCTCGGGGGCATGATTGGTGTCACACTTTTGACCCAGCTCATACACTTGACTCCAGTAATCAACTAATCATGATCTTCAGTTGAAATCAGCTGTGTTTGCTAGGGATGTGGGGAAGAGCGTGACCCCCGAGGACTGGAATTGCCCAGGACTGATAAACTATACCGGAGGTTATAAAGGTGCTGTTTAACTTGGGAAAAGGTTGAGATTGTTTATTCACAGGCATTCTCCCAGACAGCATCAGTTTATTCACAGGCATTCCCAAAGACAGCATCAGTTTATTCACAGGCATTCCCAAAGACAGCATCAGTTATTCACAGGCATTCCCAAAGACAGCATCATTGCGGCAAAACAATAAATATACAAGACTACCAAACCTCGCCCCCAATAATACTCACAATGCCTAAGTTTCGTGACAGCAGCCTACGAAAAGCCCCTAAAGACAAATTGTGCTGTATCATTTCAGATCAGCATACTAGATGACACCTAATTTGAATATGTAGTGCACTATGTTTGACCAGGGCCTCATAAGAAGACCCATAGGGCTCTGGTCAATAGTAGTGCACTACCCATAGGGCTCTGGTCTATAGTAGTGCACTACCCCATAGGGCTCTGGTCAATAGTAGTGCACTACCCATAGGGCTCTGGTCAATAGTAGTGCACTACCCCATAGGGCTCTGGTCAATAGTAGTGCACTACCCCATAGGGCTCTGGTCAATAGTAGTGCACTACCCATAGGGCTCTGGTCAATAGTAGTGCACTACCCCATAGGGCTCTGGTCAATAGTAGTGCACTACCCCATAGGGCTCTGGTCAATAGTAGTGCACTACCCCATAGGGCTCTGGTCAATAGTAGTGCACTACCCATAGGGCTCTGGTCAATAGTAGTGCACTACCCCATAGGGCTCTGGTCAATAGTAGTGCACTACCCCATAGGGCTCTGGTCAATAGTAGTGCACTACCCATAGGGCTCTGGTCAATAGTAGTGCACTACCCCATAGGGCTCTGGTCAATAGTAGTGCACTACCCCATAGGGCTCTGGTCAATAGTAGTGCACTACCCCATAGGGCTCTGGTCAATAGTAGTGCACTACCCCATAGGGCTCTGGTCAATAGTAGTGCACTACCCCATAGGGCTCTGGTCAATAGTAGTGCACTACCCCATAGGGCTCTGGTCAATAGTAGTGGCACTACCCCATAGGGCTCTGGTCAATAGTAGTGCACTACCCCATAGGGCTCTGGTCAATAGTAGTGCACTACCCATAGGGCTCTGGTCAATAGTAGTGCACTACCCCATAGGCTCTGGTCAATAGTAGTGCACTACCCCATAGGGCTCTGGTCAATAGTAGTGCACTACCCCATAGGGCTCTGGTCAATAGTAGTGCACTACCCCATAGGGCTCTGGTCAATAGTAGTGCACTACCCCATAGGGCTCTGGTCAATAGTAGTGCACTACCCCATAGGGCTCTGGTCAATAGTAGTGCACTACCCCATAGGGCTCTGGTCAATAGTAGTGCCCTACCCATAGGCTCTGGTCAATAGTAGTGCACTACCCATAGGGCTCTGGTCAATAGTAGTGCACTACCCATAGGGCTCTGGTCAATAGTAGTGCCACTACCCATAGGTCTCTGGTCAATAGTAGTGGGCACGACCCCTAGGGCTCTGGTCAATAGTAGTGCACTACCCATAGGGCTCTGGTCAATAGTAGTGGCACTACCCATAGGGGCTCTGGTCAATAGTAGTGCACTACCCCATAGGGCTCTGGTCAATAGTAGTGGCACTACCCCATAGGGCTCTGGTCATAGTAGTGCACTACCCCATAGGGCTCTGGTCAATAGTATTGCACTACCCATAGGGCTCTGGTCAATAGTAGTGCACTACCCCATAGGGCTCTGGTCAATAGTAGTGCACTACCCATAGGTTCTCTGGTCAATATAGTGCACGATACCCCATAGGGCTCTGGTCAATAGTAGTGCACTACCCATAGGTCTCTGGTCAATAGTAGTGCACTACCCCATAGGGCTCTGGTCAATAGTAGTGCACTACCCCATAGGGCTCTGGTCAATAGTAGTGCACTACCCATAGGGCTCTGGTCAATAGTAGTGCACTACCCCATAGGGCTCTGGTCAATAGTAGTGCACTACCCCATAGGGCTCTGGTCAATAGTAGTGCACTACCCCATAGGGCTCTGGTCAATAGTAGTGCACTACCCATAGGGCTCTGGTCAATAGTAGTGCACTACCCCATAGGGCTCTGGTCAATAGTAGTGCACTACCCCATAGGGCTCTGGTCAATAGTAGTGAACTACCCCATAGGGCTCTGGTCAATAGTAGTGCACTACCCCATAGGGCTCTGGTCAATAGTAGTGCACTACCCCATAGGGCTCTGGTCAATAGTAGTGCACTACCCCATAGGGCTCTGGTCAATAGTAGTGCACTACCCATAGGGCTCTGGTCAATAGTAGTGCACTACCCATAGGGCTCTGGTCAATAGTAGTGCACTACCCCATAGGGCTCTGGTCAATAGTAGTGCACTACCCATAGGGCTCTGGTCAATAGTAGTGCACTACCATAGGGCTCTGGTCAATAGTAGTGCACTACCCATAGGGCTCTGGTCAATAGTAGTGCACTACCCATAGGGCTCTGGTCAATAGTAGTGCACTACCCATAGGGCTCTGGTCAATAGTAGTGCACTACCCCATAGGGCTCTGGTCAATAGTAGTGCACTACCCCATAGGGCTCTGGTCAATAGTAGTGCACTACCCATAGGGCTCTGGTCAATAGTAGTGCACTACCCATAGGGCTCTGGTCAATAGTAGTGCACTACCCCATAGGGGCTCTGGTCAATAGTAGTGCACTACCCCATAGGGCTCTGGTCAATAGTAGTTGCACTACCCATAGGGCTCTGGTCAATAGTAGTGCACTACCCATAGGGCTCTGGTCAATAGTAGTGCACTACCCCATAGGGCTCTGGTCAATAGTAGTGCACTACCCCATAGGGCTCTGGTCAATAGTAGTGCACTACCCATAGGGCTCTGGTCAATAGTAGTGCACTACCCCATAGGGCTCTGGTCAATAGTAGTGCACTACCCCATAGGGCTCTGGTCAATAGTAGTGCACTACCCCATAGGGCTCTGGTCAATAGTAGTGCACTACCCCATAGGGCTCTGGTCAATAGTAGTGCACTACCCCATAGGGCTCTGGTCAATAGTAGTGCACTACCCCATAGGGCTCTGGTCAATAGTAGTGCACTACCCCCATAGGGCTCTGGTCAATAGTAGTGCACTACCCCATAGGGCTCTGGTCAATAGTAGTGCACTACCCCATAGGGCTCTGGTCAATAGTAGTGCACTACCCCATAGGGCTCTGGTCAATAGTAGTGCACTACAGAAATACCTTATTTAGATTAGTATTCAGACCCTTTGGTATGAGACTCAACATTGAGCTCAGGTGCATCCTGTTTCCATTGATCATCCTTGAGATGTTTCTACAACGTGATTGGAGTCTACCTGTGGTAAATTCAATTGATTGGACATGATTTGGAAAGGCACACACCTGTCTATATAAGGTCCCACAGTTGACAGTGCATGTCAGAGCAAAAACCAAGCCATGAGGTCGAAGGATTTGTCCATAGAGCTCCGAGACAGGAGTGTGTCGAGGCACAGATCTGGGGAAGGGTACCAAACCATTTCTGCAGCATTGAAGGTCCCCAAGAACACAGTGGCCTCCATCATTCTTAAATGGAAGAAGTTTGGAACCTCCAAGACTCTTCTTTGAGCTGGCCGCCCGGCCAAACTGAGCAATCGGGGGAGAAGGGCCTTGGTCAGGGAGGTGACCAAGAACCTGATGGTCACTCTGACAGAGCTCCTCTTGGAGATAGGAGAACCTTCCAGAAGGACAACCATCTCTGCAGCACTCCACCAATCAGGCATTTATGGTAGAGTGGCCAGACGGAAGCCTCTCCTCAGTAAAAGGCACATGCCAGTCCGCTTGGAGTTTGCCAAAAGGCACCTAAACACAATTCTCTGGTCTGATGAAATCAAGATTGAACTCTTTGCTCTGAAAGGGTACGATATAGGGAATAGGGTAGGATATAGGGAATAGGGTACGATATAGGGAATAGCGTACGGTATAGGGAATAGGGTACGATATAGGGAATAGGGTACGATATAGGGAATAGGGTAGGATATAGGGAATAGGGTACGATATAGGGAATAGGGTGTGATATAGGGTAGGATATAGGGAATAGGTGTCATTTGGGATACAGACCTGTGTGTCTCAATGCCCAACTATACATAGACATTGAGACATACTGAGTTATCGTTGATACGTAGACATTGAGTTGAATCTGTTCTGATGAGATATACTGAGTTATAGTTGTTATATCGTTGCCTATTGTTGACACAGATGAGATATACTGAGTTATAGTTGTTATATCGTTGCCTATTGTTGACACAGATGAGATATACTGAGTTATAGTTGTTATATCGTTGCCTATTGTTGACACAGATGAGATATACTGAGTTATAGTTGTTATATCGTTGCTATTGTTGACACAGATGAGATATACTGAGTTATAGTTGTTATATCGTTGCCTATTGTTGACACAGATGAGATATACTGAGTTATAGTTGTTATATCGTTGCCTATTGTTGACACAGATGAGATATACTGAGTTATAGTTGTTATATCGTTGCCTATTGTTGACACAGATGAGATATACTGAGTTATAGTTGTTATATCGTTGCCTATTGTTGACACAGATGAGATATACTGAGTTATAGTTGTTATATCGTTGCCTATTGTTGACACAGATGAGATATACTGAGTTATAGTTGTTATATCGTTGCCTATTGTTGACACAGATGAGATATACTGAGTTATAGTTGTTATATCGTTGCCTATTGTTCACACAGATGAGATATACTGAGTGATAGTTGTTATATCGTTGCCTATTGTTGACACAGATGAGATATACTGAGTTATAGTTGTTATATCGTTGCCTATTGTGACACAGATGAGACATACTGAGTTATAGTTGTTATATCGTTGCCTATTGTTGACACAGATGAGACATACTGAGTTATAGTTGTTATATCCTAATGAGTTGAATCTGTCTGATGAGACATACTGAGTTATAGTTGTTATATCCTAATGAGTTGAATCTGTTCTGATGAGATATACTGAGTTATAGTTGTTATATTGTTGACATATACACAGACACAGACACAGACACACAGACAGACACACAGACACAGATACACAGACACACACAGACACAGACACACAGACACACACAGACACAGACACACAGACACACACACAGACACAGACACACAGACACACACACAGACACACAGACACACAGACAGACACACAGACACACAGACACACAGACACAGGTCTCTAATTCTGTTTGGGAGTGGCGATCTCCCGTGCGGTGTCTTGGGCACACTTCAACATGGCTCGTACCAACCGGGTGAAACCCGTGTCTTTAGGTTTCTCTAGGCCTCGCATCAGGCGCTGCTTCATTATGGCTACAAACTCCTTATTACTCAGCTCTTCCTTACCTGGAGGGAGGGAGGATTCAATCATGGAGAAAGAGAGAGAAGAAGATAGGGATTGATAGATAGGCTACATACAGACAGATGGAAGGAGTTTATAAGGACAGACAGATGAAAGGAGAATAAGAGGACAGACAGATGAAAGGAGAATAAGAGGACAGACAGACAGATGGAAGGAGAATAAGAGGACAGAGACAGATGGAAGGAGAATAAGAGGACAGACAGACAGATGGAAGGAGAATAAGAGGACAGACAGACAGATGGAAGGAGAATAAGAGGACAGACAGACAGATGAAAGGAGAATAAGAGGACAGACAGACAGATGGAAGGAGAATAAGAGGACAGACAGATGAAAGGAGAATAGAGGACAGACATGAAAGGAGAATAAGAGACAGACAGATGAAAGGAGAATAAGAGGAAGACAGATGAAAGGAGAATAAGAGGACAGACAGACAGATGGAAGGAGAATAAGAGGGACAGACAGATGGCAGGAGAATAAGAGGACAGACAGATGAAAGGAGAATAAGAGGACAGACAGACAGATGAAAGGAGAATAAGCGGACAGACAGATGAAAGGAGAATAAGCGGACAGACAGATGGAAAGAGAATAGAGGACAGACAGATGAAAGGAGAATAAGAGGACAGACAGACAGATGGAAGGAGAATAAGAGGACAGACAGACAGATGGAAGGAGAATAAGAGGACAGACAGACAGATGGAAGGAGAATAAGAGGACAGACAGACAGATGAAAGGAGAATAAGAGGACAGACAGACAGATGGAAGGAGATATACATTACAATAAGGAAGGGGAAAAGGAGAGGGAGAAATAGAGCGATATTGTTTTCATTAGTTAACAATAGAGAGATATAACCATTAGTCAGGGGACAATAAAGAACACTCAAACGCCCACTCACCATCACAGTCGAACAGAGCAAACACAACGTCACACACATGATCAGACAGATCCACTTTAGCCACCGTACGAGCTACCTGCTTCATCGTGGCTGAAAAAAGAGAGAGAGATATGGAAGAGGAAAGAGGACGAGAGAATGAAGATTTAGAATGACTGCAGAGAGAAGACTAATAAACAGGAAAAGGGGTGACAGATGAACAGGAGAGGCAGTCTGGGAGGCAGCTGGAAGCAGCAGGAGAGGCAGCCTGGGAGGCAGCTGGAGAGGCAGCCTGGAGGCAGCTGGAAGCAGCAGGAGAGGCAGTCTGGGAGGCAGCTGGAAGCAGCAGGAGAGGCAGTCTGGGAGGCAGCTGGAAGCAGCAGGAGGGGGCAGCCTGGGAGGCAGCTGGAAGCAGCAGAGAGGCAGCCTGGGAGGCAGCTGGAAGCAGTAGACTGCTGAGACAGAGAGGAGAGTAGAGGTCTATCCACTTAAGACTGGCTGAGACAGAGAGAGAGAGATGAGAGAGGAGAGGAGAGTAGAGGTCTATCCACTTAAGACTGGCTGAGACAGAGAGAGAGAGAGACAGAGAGAGACAGAGAGAGACAGAGAGAGAGACAGAGAGACAGAGAGAGAGACAGAGAGAGAGAGAGAGAGAGACAGACAGACAGACAGAGACAGAGAGAAAGACAGAGAGAGAGACAGAGACAGAGAGAAAGACAGAGAGAGAGAGAGACAGAGAGACAGACAGAGAGAGACAGACAGACAGAGAGAGAGACAGACAGAGAGAGAGACAGACAGAGACAGAGAGACAGACAGAGACAGAGAGACAGACAGAGAGACAGAGAGAGACAGAGAGACAGACAGAGAGAGAGGAAAGGAGAGGAAGAGAGATGACAACAAGGCCATGAGAAGCACATGAGCCTCTATGAGGACCATTGATCACAAAAACTCCAAACCAGCGACAGAAAGGAAACCTAGGAAGGAGAGAGAGAAGAGGGGATAGAGGGAGGAAAGGAGGAAAGGGGAGAGAGAACAATGGAAATAGAGAGTAAAGGAGGGAAATAGAGAGAGTAAAGGAGGGAAATAGAGAGAGTAAAGGAGGGAAATAGAGAATAAAGGAGGGAAATAGAGAGAGTACAGGAGGGAAATAGAGAGAGTAAAGGAGGGAAATAGAGAATAAAGGAGGGAAATAGAGAGAGTACAGGAGGGAAATAGAGAGAGTAAAGGAGGGAAATAGAGAGAGTACAGGAGGGAAATAGAGAGAGTACAGGAGGGAAATAGAGAGAGTAAAGGAGGGAAATAGAGAATAAAGGAGGGAAATAGAGAGAGTACAGGAGGGAAATATAGAGAGTAAAGGAGGGAAATATAGAGAGGATAAAGGAGGGAAATATAGAGAGTAAAGGAGGGAAATAGAGAGGATAAAGGAGGGAAATAGAGAGAGTACAGGAGGGAAATAGAGAGAGTAAAGGAGGGAAATAGAGAATAAAGGAGGGAGAATAGAGAGAGTAAAGGAGGAAATAGAGAGAGTAGAAGGAGGAAATATAGAGAGTAAAGGAGGAATAGAGAGGATAAAGGAGGAAATAGAGAGAGTACAGGAGGGAAATAGAGAGTAAATAGAGGGAAATTGAGAGAGTAAAGGAGGGAAATAGAGAGAGTACAGGAGGGGAATAGAGAGAGTAAAGGAGGGAAATAGAGAGAGTAAAGGAGGGAAATATAGAGAGTAAAGGAGGGAAATAGAGAGAGTAAAGGAGGGAAATAGAGAATAAAGGAGGGAAATAGAGAGAGTAAAGGAGGGAAATAGAGAGAGTAAAGGAGGGAAATATAGAGAGTAAAGGAGGGAAATAGAGAGGATAAAGGAGGGAAATAGAGAGAGTACAGGAGGGAAATAGAGAGTAAATAGAGGGAAATAGAGAGAGTAAAGGAGGGAAATAGAGAGAGTACAGGAGGGAAATAGAGAGAGTAAAGGAGGGAAATAGAGAGAGTACAGGAGGGAAATAGAGAGAGTACAGGAGGGAAATAGAGAGAGTAAAGGAGGGAAATAGAGAGTAAAGGAGGGAAATAGAGAGAGTACAGGAGGGGATGATAAATGAGAGAAAGAGAGAACAGTATCTGAGAAAGGAGCCCAAGAGAGAAAGAGAGAGAGATACTGGTTTGGTTTATCACTCTGCACACAGAATCCAATCGATTCCAACATAATCCGCCTTCTGTGGAGATGTGCTGCAGAGACATTTACCCATTTCACAAATAGAATTACAGAGAGAGAGACTTTGGGGGTTTATACTGAGTCAACTTGGCTCAGGGAGGAACACTGGTAGAAACATGAGGGGGTTACGGAGGCAGAAAGCTAGAGAAA
>NC_034198.2:42542589-42549680 GCF_002021735.2 Oncorhynchus kisutch | reverse complement strand
ACACACACACACACACACACACACACACACACACAACACACACACACACACACACACACACACCACACACCCACACACACACACACACACAAACACATAATCAAAGCTCTGATTACACTTGTGACGTTAGCAGGCAGCTCAACTCAACAAGACAGTGGGGGTGTAGTACGATACTCAACAAGACAGTGGGGGTGTAGTACGATACTCAACAAGACAGTGGGGGTGTAGTACGATACTCAACAAGACAGTGGGGGTGTAGTACGATATCTCAACAGACAGTGGGGTGTAGTACGATACCCAACGAGAGGGAGAGGATAGGTAGACAGATATAGGGGTGAGAGAGAGAGAGAGAGAGAGAGGACAGGTAGACAGATATAGGGGTAAGAGAGAGAGAGAACAGAGGGACAGGTAGACAGATATAGGGGTGAGAGAGAGAGGGGACAGGTCGACAGATATAGGGGTGAGAGAGAGAGGGGACAGGTAGACAGATATAGGTGAGAGAGAGAGAGAGAGAGGACAGGTAGACAGATATAGAGGTGAGAGAGAAAGAGGACAGGTAGACAGATATAGGTGTGAGAGAGAGAGAGGACAGGTAGACACAGATAGGGGTAAGAGAGAGAGAGAACAGAGGGACAGGTAGACAGATATAGGGGTGAGAGAGAGAGGGGACAGGTAGACAGATATAGGGGTGAGAGAGAGAGAGAGAGAGAAAGGACAGGTAGACAGATATAGGGGTGAGCGAGAGAGGGGACAGGTAGACAGATATAGGTGAGAGAGAGAGAGAGAGAGGACAGGTAGACAATATATATAGAGGTGAGAGAGAAAGAGGACAGGTAGACAGATATAGGTGTGGAGAGATAGAGAGGACAGGTAGAAACACAGATAGGGGGTAAGAGAGAGAGAGAACAGAGGGACAGGTAGACAGATATAGGGGTGAGAGAGAGAGGGGACAGGTAGACAGATATAGGGGTGAGAGAGAGAGAGAGAGAGAAGGACAGGTAGACAGATATAGGGGTGAGAGAGAGAGGGGACAGGTCGACAGATATAGGGGTGAGAGAGAGAGGGGACAGGTAGACAGATATAGGTGAGAGAGAGAGAGAGGACAGGTAGACAGATATAGAGGTGAGAGAGAAAGAGGACAGGTAGACAGATATAGGTGTGAGAGAGAGAGAGACAGGTAGACAACAGATAGGGGTAAAGAGAGAGAGAGAACAGAGGGACAGGTAGACAGATATAGGGGTGAGAGGAGAGAGGGGACAGGTAGACAATATAGGGGTGAGAGAGAGAGAGAGAGAGAGAGGACAGGTAGACAGATATAGGGGTGAGCGAGAGAGAGGACAGGTAGACAGATATAGGGGTAAGAGAGAGAGAGAACAGAGGGACAGGTAGACAGATATAAGGGTGAGAGAGAGAGGGGACAGGTAGACAGATATAGGGGTGAGAGAGAGAAGAGAGAGAGGAGGACAGGTAGACAGATATAGGGGTGAGCGAGCGAGAGAGACAGGTAGACAGATATAGGGGTAAGAGAGAGGAGAACAGAGGGACAGGTAGACAGATATAGGGGTGAGAGAGAGAGGGGACAGGTAGACAGATATAGGGGTGAGAGAGAGAGGGGACAGGTAGACAGATATAGGTGAGAGAGAGAGAGGACAGGTAGACAGATATAGATGTGAGAGAGAAAGAGGACAGGTAGACAGATATAGGGGTGAGAGAGAGAGAGGACAGGTAGACACAGATAGGGGTAAGAGAGAGAGAGAGAGAGAGAGAGAGAGAGGATAGGTAGACAGATATAGGGGTGAAAGAGAGAGAGAACAGAGGGACAGGTAGACAGATATAGGGGTGAACGAGAGAGAGGACAGGGGGACAGGTAGACAGATATACGGGGTGAAAAGAAAGAGAGGACAGGGGGAACAGGTAGACAGATATAGGGGTGAAAGAGAGAGAGGACAGGGGGGACAGGTAACAGATATAGGGTGAAAAGAGAGAGAGGACAGGGGGACAGGTAGACAGATACAGGGGTGAGAGAGAGAGGACAGGTAGACAGTTATAGGGGTGAGAGAGAGGACAGGTAGACAGATTTAGGGGTGAGAGAGAGAGAGAGGACAGGTAGACAGATATAGGGTGAAAGAGAGAGAGACAGGGGGACAGGTAGACAGATATAGGGTGAAGAGAGAGAGAGAACAGAGGGACGGTAGACCAGATATAGGGGTGAAAGAGAGAGAGACAGGGGGACAGTAGACAGAATAAGGGGTGAAAGAGAGAGAGGACAGGGGGACAGTAGACAGATATAGGGGTGAAAGAGAGAGAGGACAGGAAGGTAGACAGATATAGGGGTGAAAGAGAGAGAGGACAGGGGGACAGGTAGACAGATATAGGGGTGAAAGAGAGAGAGGACAGGGGACAGGTATTCCTGCAGAAACAGAAAATGTGAATTATTATGTGGATTATAATGAACTGACCTTTGTGTAGGAGTTGATACATTTCTAGTTAAATGCAAATCAAGTTTGACATTTTAAAGTGAGAGAGAGAGAAAGAGAGGGAGAGAGAGAGGGAGAGAGAGAGAGGGAGAGAGGGAGAGGGAGAGAGAGAGAAAGAGAGAGAGAGAGAGAGAGAGAGAAGGAGAGAGAGAGAGAGGGAGAGTTAGAGAGAGGAAGAGAGAGAGAGGAGAGAGAGAGAGGGAGAGAGAGAGGAGAGAGAGAGAAAGAGAGGGAGAGAGAGAGAGAGAGGGAGAGAGAAGAGAGAGAGAGAGGGAGAGTGAGAGAGAGAGACAGAGAGAGACTTATATAGAAGAAAGTGGGTGGAGAGAGGAGAGACAGGAAGACAGATTAGAGGAGGACACAGGAAGACAGATGAGAGGAGAGACAGGAAGACAGATGACAGAAGACATAGATGAGAGGTAAGAGGCAGGAAGACAGATGAGAGGAGAGACAGGAAGACCAGATGGGAGGAGAGACAGGAAGACAGATGAGAGGAGAGACAGAAGACAGATGAGAGGAGAGACAGGAGACAGATGGGAGGAGAGCAGGAAGACAGATGAGAGGGAGGAACAGGAACAGATGAGAGGAGAGACAGGAAGAGAGATGGGAGGAGAGACAGGAAGACAGATGAGAGGAGAGACAGGAAGACAGATAGAGGAGAGACAGGAAGACAGATGAGAGGAGAGACAGGAAGACAGATGAGAAGGAGGGCTCGGACTGTGATTATTACTGGTCTGTCTGTCTGTCTGTCACACACACACACACACACACACACACCACACACACACACACACACACACACACACACACACACACACCACACACACACACACACACACTTCTGTATTGCTATCCTTGTGGGGACCAAATAATTGATAACCACCATTCCCTAACCCTAACCATCCTACTTTCCTTGACCCTAAATCCAACCTTAACCCTTAACCCTTAACCCTTAACCTAACCCCAACCCTTAACTTTCACCCTAATTGTAACCCTGAACCTAACACCTAACTCCTAACACCTAACTCCTAACTCCTAACTCCTAACACCTAACACCTAACTCCTAACACCTAACTGATAACTGCTTAACTCTTAACTCCTAAGCCTTAAAACAGCATTTTTCCTTGTGGGGACCATCAAAAATGTCCCCACTTGTCTGAATTTTCCTTGTGTTACCTTGACAGGACTGCCCATAAGGATAGTAAACAGAAACCACACAACCCCCCCCCCCCCGTCCTGTCCCTTCGACCCCCCCCCCATCCCGTCAACCCCCCCTCCCCGTCCCGTCCCCCTCCCCCCTCCCCGTCCCGTCAACCCCCCGTCCCATCCCGTCGACCCCCCCCTCCTCGCCCCCCCCTCACTCCTCCCCGTCCCGTCAACCCCCCGTCCCGTCCCGTCCCCCTCCCCCCTCCCCGTCCCGTCAACCCCCCGTCCTGTCCCTTCGACCCCCCCCATCCCGTCAGACCCCCCCTCCTCGCCCCCCCCTCACTCCTCTGTACCTGAGCATCTCTGAACATCTTCTTGAGTCCCTTCTGCATCTGTTTGTGTTTGTGTGGGACTGGATCCCACTGTAGGACAGCAGCATGCCTCCAAACTGTCTCTCTGTTATGCCACCATTCACTGGGTCGTTACGCATGAACTGGAGAGAGAGAGAAGAGAGGAGAGAGACAGAGATGAGGAGAGAGATGGGGGAGAGGAGAGAGACAGAGGTGAGGAGAGAGATGGGGGGAGAGGAGAGAGACAGAGAGGAGGAGAGAGATGGGGGGGAAGGAGAGACAGAGATGAGAGAGACAGAGATGAGGAGAGACGGTGGGGGGGGGAGAGGGGAGAGGGGGAGAGACAGAGATGAGGAGAGAGATGGGGGGGAGAGGAGAGAGACAGAGATGAGGAGAGAGGTGGGGGGGAGAGGAGAGAGACAGAGAGGAGAGAGACAGAGATGAGGAGAGAGTGGGGGGAGAGGAGAGCAGACAGAGGAGGAGAGAGACGAGCAGTCGGAACCATGAAACGCTAGAACGAGCAGCGGAACCAGGAAACGCTAGAACAGCAGCGGAACCAGGAAACGCTAGAACGAGCAGCGAACCAGGAAACGAGGAGCTCCACCCTCTCTCTTTGCACGTTACCGGTTTGAATTCCCCTTCAAAATGCTAACTAACACTAACTAGCACTAACTCACACAACCTAACTTACTAACTAACACTAACTAACACTAACTAACACAAACTAGCACAAACTAACACTAACTAACACTAACTAACACTAACTCACACTAACTAACTAACTAACACTAACTAACACTAACTAACACTAACTAACTAACACTAACTAGCACAAACAAACACTAACTAGCACTAACTTACACTAACTAACTAACTAACGCTAACTAGCACTAACTAACACTAACTAGCGCTATCTAACTAACACCAACTAACACTAACTAGCACTAACTAACGCTAACTTACACTAACCAACTAACTAACACTAACCTAAACACTAACTAACTCACACTAACTAACACTAACTAACACTAACTAACACTAACTAACACTAACTAACACTAACTAACACTAACTAACTAACACTAACTAACACTAACTAGCACTAACTAGCGCTATCTAACTAACACCAACTAACACTAACTAGCACTAACTAACACTAACTAACACTAACTAACACTAACTAACTAACACTAACTAGCACTAACTAACACTAACTAACACTAACTAACTAACACTAACTAACACTAACTAACACTAACTAGCACAAACTAACACTAACTAACTAACACTAACTAACACTAACTAACACTAACTAACACTAACTAACACCAACTAACACTAACTAACTAACTAACACTAACTAACACTAACTAACACTAACTAACACTAACTAACACTAACTAACACTAACTAGCGCTATCTAACTAACACCAACTAACACTAACTAACTAACACTAACTAACACTAACTAACACTAACTAACACTAACTAACACTAACTAACACTAACTAACACTAACTAACTAACACTAACTAGCACTAACTAACACTAACTAGCGCTATCTAACTAACACCAACTAACACTAACTAGCACTAACTAACACTAACTAACACTAACTAACACTAACTAACACTAACTAACACTAACTAACACTAACTAACTAACACTAACTAGCACTAACTAACACTAACTAACACTAACTAACACTAACTAACACTAACTAACACTAACTAACTAACACTAACTAGCACTAACTAACACTAACTAACTAACACTAACTAACACTAACTAACACTAACTAACACTAACTAACACTAACTAACTAACACTAACTAACACTAACTAGCACTAACTAACACTAACTAACTAACACTAACTAACACTAACTAACTAACACTAACTAGCACTAACTAACACTAACTAGCGCTATCTAACTAACACCAACTAACACTAACTAGCACTAACTAACACTAACTAACACTAACTAACACTAACTAACACTAACTAACTAACACTAACTAACACTAACTAACACTAACTAACACTAACTAGCACTAACTAGCACTAACTAACACTAACTAACTAACACTAACTAACACTAACTAACTAACACTAAATAGCACTAACTAACACTAACTAACACTAACTAACTAACACTAACTAACCAACACTAACTAACACTAACTAACACTAACTAACGCTAACTAACACCAATTCTGATTTGTCCAAATAAACTGTGAGCTACCGGAACTAAAGCTGCTCTTCCTCTTTCTCTTCCGACCCTCCAGTTGAATCAGGACTGTAGTGTGGCACTAAGAGTGACAGTCATTCTGTGTTTGCAGGTTTGGCATTGTGTGTGTGGTGTGTATGGGGTGTGTATGGGGTGTGTGTGTGGTGTGTATGGGGTGTGTATGGGGTGTGTATGGGGTGTGTATGGGGTGTGTATGGGGTGTGTGTGTGGTGTGTGTGTGGTGTGTATGGGGTGTGTATGGGGTGTGTGTGTGGTGTGTATGGGGTGTGTAGGGGTGTGTGGTGGTGGTGTGTGTGTGGTGTGTATGGGGTGTGTATGGGGTGTGTGTGTGTGGTGTGTGTGTGGTGTGTGTGTGGTGTTATGGGTGTGTATGGGGTGTGTGGTGTGGTGTGTATGGGGTGTGTGTGTGGTGTGTATGGGGTGTGTATGGGGTGTGTGTGTGGTGTGTATGGGGTGTATATGGGGTGTGTGTGTGGTGTGTATGGGTGTGTATGGGGTGTGTATGGGATGTGTGATGGGGTGTGTATGGGGTGTGTGTGTGGGGTGTGTGTGTGGTGTGTGTGCGTGGTGTGTATGGGGTGTATATGGGATGTGTGTGTGGTGTGTATGGGGTGTGTATGGGTTGTGGGGTGTGTGTGTGGTGTGTGTATGGGGTGTGTATGACGTGTGTATGGGGGGTGTGTGTGTGGTGTGTATGGGGTGTGTATGGGGTGTGTGTGTGGTGTGTATGGGGTGTGTATGGGGTGTGTGTGTGGTGTGTGTGTGATGTGTGTGTGGTGTGTATGGGTGTGTATGGGATGTGTGTGGTGTGTATGGGGTGTGTACGGGATGTGTGTGTGGTGTGTATGGGGTGTGTATGGGGTGTGT